>NC_056733.1:1206692717-1206841760 GCF_019279795.1 Protopterus annectens | reverse complement strand
GTTGTAGGCATGTCATTGAACTATCAGATCCTCTAGCAGCAGTAGACCTGGATGTTGTAGGCAGTTCAAGGAATGTTCAGTGCCTGTGGCAGCAGCAGACATTGGTGCTGTAGGCATGTCATGGAACCATGAGTTCTTGTGGCAGCAGCAGAACTGGGTGTTGTAGGTATGTCATGGAACCAACAGTGCCTGTGGTAGCAGCAGAACTGAATGTTGTAGGTATTTCATGTAACCTTCATTTTCTGTAGTAGCAGCAGAGCTGGGTGTTGCAAGCATGTCAAAGAGCCATCAGTACCTGTGGCAGCAGCAGAGCTGGATGTTGTTGGCATATTATGGAACAATCCGTGCCTGTCGCAGCAGCAGAGCTGGGATTTGTAGGCATGTCCTAGAACCATCAGAGCCTGTGGCAGAGGCAGAGCTGGGTGTCATAGGTATGTTCTGGAACCATCTGTGCCTGTGGCCACAGCAGAGCTGAGTGTTGTAGGCATGTCATAGACCCATCAGAGCCTGTGGCAGCAGCAGAGCTGGGTGTCATAGATGTATCCTGAAAACATCTGTGCCTGTGATAGCAGCAGATCTGGATGTTGTAGGTATGTCATATAACCATAAGTGCCGGTGCAGCAGCAAAGCTAGGTGTTGTAGGCATATCATGCAACAGTCACTTCCTGTGGCAGCAGCAGAGCTGGGTTTTGTAGCCATGTAATATAACCATCAAAGCCTGTGGAAGCAGCAGAGCTGGGTGTTGTAGCCATGTCATAGAACCATCAGAGCCTGGGCAGCAGCAGAGCTGAGTGTTGTAGGCATGTCATGGAATGTTCAGTGCCAGTGGCAGCAGCAGACGTGGGTGCTGTAACCATGTCATGAAACCATGAGTGCTTGTGGCAGCAGCATTGCTGAGTGTTTTAGGCATGTCATGGAACCATCTGTGCCCATGGCAGCAGCAGAGATGGGTGTTATATTTCTTTCCTGGAACCATCTGTGCCTGTGGCAGCAGCAGAGTTGGGTGTCTTAGGCATGTCATGGGACCGTCAGTGCCTGTGGCAACAGCAGAATTGCATGTTGTAGGTATATCATGGAACCTGTGCCTGTGGCAGCAGCAGAGCTGGATGTTGTAGCTATTTCATGGAACCTTCATTGACTGTGGTAGCAGCAGAACTGGAAGTTGTAGACATGTCATTGAACCATCAGTGCCTGTGGCAAAAGCAGAGCTAGGTGTTGTAGGCATGTCATAGAACCATCAGACCCTGTGGCAACATCAGAGCTGGGCACTGTAGGCATGTCATGGAACCATCAGTGCCTGTAGCAGCAACAGAGCTGTGTGTTGTAGGCTTGTCATATAACTCTCAGCGGCTGTAGCAGCAGCAGGAGAGCTGGGTGCTGTAGGCATGTGATGGAAGTACAGTGCCTGTGGCAGCAGGAGAGCTGGGTGCTGTAGGCATGCCATGGAATCTTCACTGCCTGTGACAGCAGCAGAGCTTTGTGCAGTAGGCATGTCATGGAACTATGCATGCTTGTGGAAGCAGCAGAGCTGGATGTTTCAGGCATATCATGGAACAGTCAGTGCCTGTGGCAAAAGCAGAGCTGAGTGTTGTAGGTATGTCATGGAACCTTCAGTGCCTGTGGCAGCAGCAGAACTGGGTGTTGTAGGCATGTCATGGAACCGAGTGTCATAGGTGTATCATGGAACCATCTGTGCCTGTGGCAGCAGCATAGGGGTGTCCTGGAACAATCTGTGCATGTGGCAGCAGTAGACCTGGGTGTCATTGGCATGGCATGGAACCATGAGTTCCTGTGGCAGTGCAGAACTGGGTGTTGTAGGTATGTCACAGAACTGACATTGCCTGTGGCAGCAGCAGAGCTGGATGTTGTAGGTATTTCAAGGTACCTTCGTTGCTTGTGGTAGCAGCAGAGCTGGGTGTTGTAGGCATGTCATGGAACCATCAGTGCTGGTGGCAGCAGCAGTGCCAGGGGTTGTAGGCATATCATGGAACTGTCACTGTCTGTGGCAGTAGCAGAGCTGGGTGTTGTAGTCATGTCATAGAACCATCAGAACCTGTGGCAGTAACAGAGCTGGGTGTTGTAGGCATGTCATGGAATGTTCAGTGGCCAGTGGCAGCAGCAGATGTGGGTGCTGTAAGCATGTCATGGAACCATGAGTATTTGAGGCAGCAGCAGAGCTGGCTGTTTTAGGCATGTCATGGAGCAGTCAGTGCCTGTGGCAGCAGCAGAGCTGGGTGTTTTAGGCATGTCATGGAACCATCTGTGGCTGTGGCAGCAGCAGAAATGTGTGTCATATTTGTGTCCTGGAACCATCAGTGCCTGTGGCAGCAGCAGAGCTGGGTGTCATTGGCATATCATTGACCCATCAGTGCCTGTGGCAGCAGCAGAACTGTGTGTTGTAGGTATGTCATGAAACTGACAGTGCCTGTGGCAGCAGAGCTGGATGATGTAGGTATTTCATGGAACATTCATTGACTGTGGTAGCAGCAGAGCTGGGTGTTGTAAGCATGTCATAGAACTTTCAGTGCCTCTGGCAGCAGCAGACCTTGGTGTTGTAGGCATGTCATGGAACACTAAGTGCCTGTTGCAGCAGCAGTGCTGGGTGTTGTAGGAATGTCCCAAAACCATCAGAGCCTGTGGCAGCAGCAGAGCTGGGTGCTGTAGGCATGTCATGGAACAATCAGCGCCTGTGGCACCAGCAGGGCTGGGTGATGTAGGCATGTCTTGGAAACATCAGTGCTCATGCAGCAGCAGAGCATGGATCTGTAGGCATGTCAAGGAACCATCAGTACCTGTGGCAGCAGCAGAGCTGGATGCTGTAGGCATGTCATGGAACCATCAGTGCTTGTGGCAGCAGCAGAGCTGGGTGTTGTAGGCATGTTTTGGAACTGTCAGTTCCTGTGGCAGCAGCAGAGCCGGGTGCTGAAGGCATGTGATGGAAGGACAGTCCCTGTGGCAGCAGCAGAACTGTGTGCTGTAGGCATGCCATGGAATGTTCAGTGCCTGTGACAGCAGTAGAACTGGCTGCTGTAGGCATGTCATGGAACCATCACTGCTTGTGGAGCATCAGAGCTGGGTGTTTAAAGCATGTCATGGAACAGTCAATGCCTGTGTCAGCAGCAGAGCTGGGTGCTGTAAGTATGTCATGGAACCATCAGTGCCTGAGGCAACTGCAGAGCTGGGTGCTGTAGGCATGCCATGGAATTTTCACTGTTTGTGGCAGCAGCAAAGCTGTGTGCACTAAGCATGTCATGGATCTATGAGTGTTTGTGGAAGCAGCAGAGCTGGATGTTTTAGGCATGTCACGGAACAGTCAGTGCCTGTGGCAATAGCAGAGCTGAGTGTTCCAGGCATATCAAGGAACCTTCAGTGCCTGTGGCAGCAGCAGAGCTGGGTGTTGTAGGCATGTCGTGGAACCATCAGTGCCTGTGGCAGTAGCAGATCTGGATGTCATAGGTGTATCATGGAACCATCTGTGCCTGTGGCAGCAGCAGAGCTGGGTGTTGTAGGCATGTCGTGGAACCATCAGTGCCTGTGGCAGCAGCAGATCTGGATGTCATAGGTGTATCATGGAACCATCTGTGCCTGTGGCAGCAGCAGAGCCGGGTGTCATAGGTTTGTCCTGGAACCATCTATGCCTGTGGCTGCAGTAGAGCTGGGTGTCATTGGCATGCCATGGAACCATCAGTGCCTGTGGCAGCAGCAGAATTGCATGTTGTAGGTATGTCATGGAACCAACATTGCCTGTGGCAGCAGCAGAGCTGGATGTTGTAGCTATTTCATGGAACCTTCATTGACTGTGGTAGCTGCAGAGCTGGGTGTTGTAGACATGTCCTGTAACCATCAGTGCCTGTGGCAGCATAAGAGCTGGGTGTTGTAGGCATGTCATAGAACCATCAGAGCCTGTGGCAGCAGCAGAGTTGGGTGCTGTAGGCATGTCATGGAACCAGCAGTGTGTGTAACAGCAGTAGAGCTGGTTGTTGTAGGCATGTCATGGAACTGTCAATGCCTGTGAGATCAGTAGAGCTGGGAGTTGTAGGCATCTCATGAAACCATCAGAACCTGTGGCAGCAGCAGAGCTGGGTGCTGTAGGTATGTCATGGAAGCATCAATGCCTGTAGAAGCAGCAGAGCTGGGTTTTGAGGCATGTCATGGAACAATCAGTACCTGTGGCAGCAGCAGAGCTGGGTGCTGTAGGCAAGTCATGGAAACATCAGTGCTCTGTCTGCAGCAGAGCTGGGTGTTGTAGGCATGACTTGGAATGTTCACCGCCTGTGGCAGCAGTAGAGCTGGGTGCTGTAGGTATGTCTTGGAACCATCAGTGCTTGTGGCAGCAGCAGAGCTGGTTATTTTAGGCATGTCATGGAACAGTCAGTGCCTGTGCCAGCAGCAGAGCTGGGTGTCATAGGCATGCCATGGAACCGTCAGTGCCTCTGGCAGCAGCAGAAGTGGGTGTTGCAGGCATGTCATGGAACCAACAGTGCCTGTGTCAGCAGCAGAGCTGGATGTTGTAGGAATTTCATGGAACCTTCACTGCATGTGGTAGCAGAAGACCTGGGTGTTGTAGGCATGTCATGGAACCATCAGTGCCTGTGGCAGCAGCAGAGCTGGGTGTTGTAGGCATGTCATGGAACCATCAATGCCTGTAGCAGCAGCAGAGCTGGATGTTGTAGGAATGTCATGGAACCTTCACTGCATGTGGTAGCAGAAGACCTGGGTGTTGTAGGCATGTCACGGAACCATCAGTGCCTGTGGCAGCAGCAGAGCTGGATGTTGTAGCTATTTCATGGAACCTTCATTGACTGTGGTAGCAGCACAGCTGGGTGTTGTAAACATGTCTTGTAACCATCAGTGCCTGTGGCAGCAGCAGAGATGGGGTTGTTGGCATGTCATGGATTCATCAGTGCCTATGGCAGCAGCAGAGCTGGGTGTTGTAGGCATGTCATAGAACCATCAGAGCCTGTGGCAGCAGCAGAGCTGGGTGCTGTAGGCATGTCATGGAACCAGCAGTGTGTGTAACAGCAGTAGAGCTGGTTGTTGTAGGCATGTCATGGAACTGTCAATGCCTGTGAGATCAGTAGAGCTGGGAGTTGTAGGCATCTCATGAAACCATCAGAACCTGTGGCAGCAGCAGAGCTGGGTGCTGTAGGTATGTCATGGAAGCATCAATGCCTGTAGAAGCAGTAGGGCTGGGTTTTGAGGCATGTCATGGAACAATCAGTACCTGTGGCAGCAGCAGAGCTGGGTGCTGTAGGCAAGTCATGGAAACATCAGTGCTCTGTCTGCAGCAGAGCTGGGTGTTGTAGGCATGTCTTGGAATGTTCACCGCCTGTGGCAGCAGTAGAGCTGGGTGCTGTAGGCATGTCATGGAACCATCAGTGCTTGTGGCAGCAGCAGAGCTGGTTGTTTTAGGCATGTCATGGAACAGTCAGTGCCTGTGCCAGCAGCAGAGCTGGGTGTCATAGGCATGCCATGGAACCGTCAGTGCCTGTGGCAGCAGCAGAACTGGGTGTTGCAGGCATGTCACGGAACCAACAGTGCCTTTGTCAGCAGCAGAGCTGGATGTTGTAGGAATTTCATGGAACCTTCACTGCATGTGGTAGCAGAAGACCTGGGTGTTGTAGGCATGTCATGGAACCATCAGTGCCTGTGGCAGCAGCAGAGCTGGGTGTTGTAGGCATGTCATGGAACCATCAATGCCTGTAGCAGCAGCAGAGCTGGGTGTTGTAGGCATGTCATAGAACTATCAGAGCCTGTGGCAGCAGCAGCAGAGCTGGGTGTTGTAGGCATGTCATTGAACCATCAGAGCCTCTAGCAGCAGTAGACCTGGGTGTTGTAGGCAGTTCAAGGAATGTTCAGTGCCTGTGGCAGCAGCAGACATGGGTGCTGTAGGCATGTCATGGAACCATGAGTTCTTGTGGCAGCAGCAGAACTGGGTGTTGTAGGTATGTCATGGAACCAACAGTGCCTGTTGCAGTAGTAGAGCTGAATGTTGTAGGTATTTCATGGAACCTTCATTTTCTGTAGTAGCAGCAGAGCTGGGTGTTGCAGGCATGTCAAAGAACCATCAGTACCTGTGGCAGCAGCAGAGCTGGATGTTGTTGGCATATTATGGAACAATCCGTGCCTGTCACAGCAGCAGAGCTGGGATTTGTAGGCATGTCCTAGAACCATCAGAGCCTGTGGCAGCAGCAGAGCTGGGTGTTGTAGGATTATCATGGAACTGTCTGTGCCTGTGGCAGAGGCAGAGCGGGTGTCATAGGTATGTTCTGGAACCATCTGTGCCTGTGGCCGCAGCAGAGCTGGGTGTTGTAGGTATGTCATAGACCCATCAGAGCCTGTGGCAGCAGCAGAGTTGGGTGTTGTATGCATATCATGGAACCGTCTGTGCCTGTGGCAGCAGCAGAGCTGGGTGTCATAGATGTATCCTGAAAACATCTGTGCCTGTGATAGCAGCAGAGCTGGGTGTTGTAGGTATGTCATATAGCCATAAGTGCCAGTGCAGCAGCAAAGCTAGGTGTTGTAGGCATATCATGGAACAGTCACTTCCTGTGGTAGCAGCAGAGCTGGGTTTTGTAGCCATGTCATAGAACCATCAAAGCCTGTGGAAGCAGCAGAGCTGGGTGTTGTAGCCATGTCATAGAACCATCAGAGCCTGTGGCAGCAGCAGAGCTGAGTGTTGTAGGCATGTCATGGAATGTTCAGTGCCAGTGGCAGCAGCAGACGTGGGTGCTGTAACCATGTCATAGAACCATGAGTGCTTGTGGCAGCAGCATTGCTGGGTGTTTTAGGCATGTCATGGAACCATCTGTGCCCATGGCAGCAGCAGAGATGGGTGTTATATTTCTTTCCTGGAACCATCTGTGCCTGTGGCAGCAGCAGAGTTGGGTGTCATAGGCATGCCATGGAACCATCAGTGCCTGTGGCAGCAGCAGAATTGTGTGTTGTAGGTATGTCATGGAACTAACAGTGCCTGTGACAGCAGCAGAGCTGGATGTTGTAGCTATTTCATGGAACCTTCATTGACTGTTGTAGCAGCAGAGCTGGGTGTTGTAGACATGTCATTGAACCATCAGTGCGTGTGGCAGCAGCAGAGCTTGGTGTTGTAGGCATGTCATAGAACCATCAGACACTGTGGCAGCAGCAGAGCTGGGTGCTGTAGGCATGTCATGGAACCATCAGTGCCTGTAGCAGCAGCAGAGCTGTGTGTTGTAGGCATGTCATATAACTCTCACCGGCTGTGGCAGCAGCAGGAGAGCTATGTGCTTTAGGCATGTGATGGAAGGACAGTGCCTGTGGCAGCAGTAGAGCTGGGTGCTGTAGGTATGCCATGGAATGTTCACTGCCTGTGATAGCTGCAGAGCTTTGTGCAGTAGGCATGTCATGGAACTATGCGTGCTTGTGGAAGCAGCAGATTTGTATGTTTTACGCATATCATGGAACAGTCAGTGCCTGTGGCAAAAGCAGAGCTGAGTGTTGTAGGCATGTCATGGAACCTTCAGTGCCTGTGGCAGCAGCAGAGCTGGGAGTTGTAGGCATGTCATGGAACCGAGTGTCATAGGTGTATCATGGAACCATCTGTGCCTGTGGCAGCAGCAGAGCTGGGTGTCATAGGTGTTTCCTGGAACAATCTGTGCATGTGGCAGCAGTAGAGCTGGGTGTCATTGGCATGCCATGGAAGCATGGGTTCCTGTGGCAGCACAGAACTAAGTGTTGTAGGTATGTCACAGAACCGACATTGCCTGTGGCAGCAGCAGAGCTGGATGTTGTAGGTATTTCAAGGTACCTTCATTGCTTGTGGTAGCAGCAGAGCTGGGTGTTGTAGGCATGTCATGGAACCATCAGTGCTGGTGGCAGCAGCAGAGCCAGGTGTTGTAGGCATATCATGGAACTGTCACTGCCTGTGACAGTAGCAGAGCTGGGTGTTGTAGTCATGTCATAGAACCATCAGAACCTGCGGCAGTAACAGAGCTGGGTGTTGTAGGCATGTCATGGAATGTTCAGTGCCAGTGGCAGCAGCAGATGTGGGTGCTGTAAGCATGTCATGGAACCATGAGTACTTGAGGCAGCAGCAGAGCTAGGTGTTTTAGGCATGTCATGGAGCAGTCAGTGCCTGTGGCAGCAGCAGAGCTGGGTGTTTTAGGCATGTCATGGAACCATCTGTGGCTGTGGCAGCAGCAGAAATGTGTGTCATATTTGTGTCCTGGAACCATCAGTGCCTGTGGCAGCAGCAGAACTGGGTGTCATTGGCATGTCATAGAACCATCAGTTCCTGTTTCAGCAGCAGAACTGCGTGTTGTAGGTATGTCATCAAACTGACAGTGCCTGTGGCAGCAGCAGAGCTGGATGATGTAGGTATTTCATGGAACATTCATTGACTGTGTTAGCAGCAGAGCTGGGTGTTGTAAGCATGTCATAGAACCTTCAGTGCCTCTGGCAGCAGCAGAGCTTGGTGTTGTAGGCATGTCATGGAACAGTAAGTGCCTGTTGCAGCAGCAGAGCTGGGTGTTGTAGGAATGTCACAAAACTGTCAGTGCCTGTGCCAGCAGCAGAGTTGGGTGTTGCAGGCATGTCATGGAAGCATCAGTGCCCGATGCAGCTGCAGAGTTGGGTGCTGTATGCATGTCATGGAACCATCAGTGCCTTTGGCACCAGCAGATTTGGGTGTTGTAGACATGTAATGGAACCGTCAGTGCCTGTGGCACCAGCAGGGCTGGGTGTTGTAGGCATGTCATGGAACCATCAGTGATAATGGCAGTAGCAGACATGGGTGTTGTAGGCATGTCATGGAACCATCAGTGCCTCTAACAGCAGCAGACATTGGTGTTGTAGGCATGTCATGGAACCATCAGTGCCTGTGGCAGCAGTAGAGCTGGGTGTTGTATAAATGTCATGGAACCATCAGTGCCTGTGGCAGCAGTAGAGCTGGGTGTTTTAGGCATGTCATTGAACACTCAATACCTGTGGCAGCAGCATAACTGGGTGTTGTAGGGATATCATGGAACCATCAATGCCTGTGGCAGCAGCTAAGCTGGGTGCTGTAGGCATGTCATGGAACTGTCAGTACCTGTGGCAGCAGCAGAGCTGGGTATTGTAGGCATGTCATGGAACTATCAGTCCCTGTGGCAGCAGCAGGGCTGGGAGTTGTAGGCATGTCATGGAACCATCACTGCCTGTGGCAGCAGTAGACCTGGGTGTTGTAGGCATGTCATGGACCCATCGGTGCCTCTAGCACCAGCAGAGGTGGGTGTTGTAGGCATGTAATGGAACCATCAGTGCCTGTGGCACTAGCAGGGCTGGGTGTTGTAGGCATGTCATGGAACCATAAGTGATAATGGCAGCAGTAGACATGGGTGTTGTAGGCATGTCATGAAACCATCGTTGCCTGTGGCAGCAGCTGAGCTGGGTGCTGTAGGCATGTCATAGAACTGTCAGTACCTGTGGCAGTAGCAGAGCTGGGTGTTGTAGGCATGTCATGGAACCATTAGTGCCTGTAGCAGCAGCAGACATGGGTGTTGTAGGCATGTCATGTAAACATCAGTGCCTGTGGCAGCAGTAAAGCTGGGTGTTTCAGGCATGTCATTGAACAGTCAATACCTGTGGCAGCAGCTGAGCTGGGTGCTGTAGGCATGTCATGGAACTGTCAGTACCTCTGGCAGCAGTAGAGCTGGGTGTTTTAGGCATGTCATTGAACAGTCAGAGCCTGTGGCAGCAGCAGAGCTGGGTGTTGTAAGCATATCATGGAACCATCAGTGCCTGTGACAGCAGCTGAGCTGGGTGCTGCAAGTATGTCATGGAACTGTCTGTACCTGTGGCAGCAGCAGAGCTGGGTGTTGTAGGCATGTCATGGAACCATCAGTGCCTGTGGCAGCTGTAGAGCTGGGTGTTGTAGACTTGTTATGGAACCATCGGTTCCTCTCGCACCAGTAGAGGTGGATGTTGTATGCATGTAATGGAACCATCAGTGCTTGTGGCACCACAGAGCTGGGTGTTTTAGGTATGTCATGGAACCATCAGTGCCTGTGGCAGCAGCATGGCTGGGTGTTGTAGGCATGTCATGGGACCATCAGTGTCTGTGCAGCAGCAGAGCGTGGTGCTGTAGGCATGTCATGGAACCATCAATACCTGTGGCAGCAGCAGAACTGTGTGCTGTATGCATGTCATGGAACTGTCAGTTCCGGTAGGAGCAGCAGAACTGGGTGCTGTAGGCATATCATGGAACTGTCAATGCCTGTGGCAGCAGCAGAGCTGCGTGTTGTAGGCATGTCATGGAACTGTCTTTTCCTGTGGCAGCAGCAGAGCCTGGTGTTGTAGGCATGTCATGGAACCATCGGTGTCTGTGGCAGCAGCAGAGCTGGGTGTTGTAGGCATGTCATGGAACAATTATTGCCTGTTGCAGCAGCAGAGTTGGGTGAAGGACAACTTGCTTTAGGGTAAGCCATTCTACAGAGCTGTGTAAATTATGCATCAGCTGTTCAGGCACACCTGAAAACAGCTCACAGTTAATTTATTGCAGTAAAATTCCACACAAGCGCTTTCACTCTGACGCAATGCAGGGCTTTATCAAGTAAATAAAAACCCATACAATGCAGTTATTTAAATATCCTGTTTCTCAAAATGGCACCATATTGTCTTAAAGGTGTATGAACTCAATCATTACATACTTGGAAAAATAAAAAGCAATTCACATTTTGTCTATGTAAAAATAGTACAAGCTCTTAAAAAAAATAAAACATTAATGAAATATTGATGTAAGTGTACAAAATATACCAATATTAAAATTTTCTAGCCTTCTTTATTAAATATGGCTTAATAGAAATATGGTCATTGATACCTGGGGGGTTAAGTGCATTAAGCTTCACCTGCCAGTAGGTTACCCTACAACTGAGCCAATTCTCCCAGTCACCCCCCCCCCCCAGGGTCCACACAGACCTGTTTCAAAATTTCAAAAAGAAATCCAGTATGACTAGGCTGTGCAGAGAGGTGCCTGTAAAGGGCATTATTCAGACTCTTCCTCCTAATATTATAAATGTTTTCGTAAATACGCTTTCCCAGTGCTCTTTCAGATTTCCCCACGTAAAAACTAGGGCAATCTTTACATAGAGCCAAGTAAACTATACCCTTAGTCATACAGTTGCCCCACCTAAAAGGTATAACACTCCTCATAATATTGTCCAACATTATTTGTTCCTTACCAATAATGTATTTACAGTACCCACATCTTCTAGTTCCAAAATCACCCTGATGTTTTATCTCATTCCTGTTTCTCTCGAAAACTTTTTTTAAATTCGTACCCATCTTAAAAACGAATTTAGGGTTCCCATCTATTTTTTGAACAATGTCTTAATTAAATTTTAACATTTTCCAATTATTCTTAATCAAGCCCTTAATTTCCTGTGAAGCATGGCTTTATTGAATCACCAATGCCCTAGTGAAATGTTATACATATGTTATACAAAGAAAAAGTACATTTAGTAACTCTTATCTTCCCTACACTAGTGCACTCCCTTGGAAACAAAAGAGAAGTATTGTAAAAGGTCAAATGGTCAGGGCAGCCAGGATGACCTCAGAAAGAAATTACTTCTTGGATGAAATAGAGTTGATTTGGGACCCAGGTGGACAGTAGTCTCTCCTTTGATAGTCCCATCGCCACACTAGTCAGGAAGTCCTTCTACGTGGCACACCTCATCATAAAATGGTTCTCATCCAGGAAAAAGAGGTAATTGTTCCCCTCTCATCAGTCATTAGACCCATTATAGAGTACAATGCCCCTTTTGGAATGTACCTCACAAGACATCTGCAGCAGCTGGAAAGGCCACAGAAGTACCTCACAAAGAGGATTACTGGCCTCAAACAAATGCCCTACACTGACTGCCTCAAAAAACTCCAGCTTTACTCCGTAGCATATCGCCTACTCTGAGGTGATCCCTGCCTAACATATAAAGCTATGTCAAACCCAGAGCTGTTGGACATGCTACACCTAAAGAAATCCCAATCCCTCCGAGCTACACACTCTAGGGACCTAAACCTTGTCACCACAATAAACAGGACATGCTGGAGGGATAGATTCCTGTCCCAGAGACTTCCTATACTCTGGAACAAGCTACCCATCTATGCAAGCAAAGTTCTTCATTAGCACTCTTCAAGAAAAATCTTGATGAGTGGATGGGAAATAGGAAATACACCCCAGGGTCACTTCTGTGTCTCTGCTGGACAGTGGCACAGGAAAATAACTTTCTTGGGTGATGTAAGCTATGGAACCTTGCTGGCTAGGCTTACATAGGCCCTTGGGCCGATAGCCTAGTACCTACCTATGAACCTATTTAATGACAGGGGGTACCCTGTAAATTTAATTGAGGAGGTAGCCTTGGAAGTTATTGAAGGGTGAAGTCTCAAATATGTGCCTTTACTAGGTGAAACTCAGCAAATTCTTTCATGTCGTAGGTGTGATAATGAGTAACATTTCACTAGGGCATTGGTGATTCGATAAAGCCATGCTTCACAGGAAATTAAGGGCTCGATTAAGAATAATTGGAAAATGTTAACATTTAATCAAGACATTGCTCAAAAAATAGGTGAGAGCCCTAAATTTGTTTTTAAGAGGGGTACTAATTTAAAAAAAAGTTTTTGAGAAAAACAGGAATGAGAAAACATCAGGGTGATTTTGGAACTAGAAAATGTGGAAGATGTGGGTACTGTAAATGCATTTATTGGTAAGGAACAAATAATGTTGGACAATATTGTGAAGCATGTTATACATTTTAGGAGGGGCAACTGTATGACTAAGGGTATAGTTTACTTGGGTTTATGTAAAGATTGCCCTAGTTTTTACATGGAGAAATCTGAAAGAACACTGGGAAAGCATATTTACGAACAAATGTATAATATTAGGAGGAAGAGTCTGAATAATGCCCTTTATAGGCACCTCTCTGCACAGCCTAGTCATACTGGATTTCTTTTTGAAATTTTGGAACAGGTCTGTGTGGACCTGGGGGGGGGGTGACTGGGAGAATTGGCTCAGTTGTAGGGAAACCTACTGGCAAGTGAAGCTTAATACAACTAACTCCCCGGGTCCCAATGACTGTATTTCTATTAAGCCATATTTAATAAAGAAGGCTAGAAATTTTTAATATTGGTATATTTTGTACACTTACATCAATATTTCATTAATGCTGTATGTTTTTTAAGAGACTGTACTATTTTTAAATAGAAAAAATATGAATTGCTTTTTATTTTTCCAAGTATGTAGTGATTGAGTTCATATACCTTTAAGACAATTTGGTGCCTTTTTTGAGAAACAGGATATTTAAATGGCTGTAATTGTATGTATTTTTATTTACTTGATAAACCCCTGCATTGTGTCAGGGCGAAAGCACTTGTGTGGAATTTTACTGCAATAAATTAACTGTGAGCTGTTTTCTGGTGTGCCTAAATGGCTTTTTCTTTTATTAGTTACCATTTGCGGTTACCTTCTGCTGTTTTTGTGCTTAGATTATGCATCAGCTCACACTGCTTTGTTACAAGCTCTTATGGCAACATTTCTCTTTATACCTTGCAGCAATCATTCTTACTAACCTTTCCCTTTCTTTTTAGTCATTGTGATACAGTGAAAGTACCGATGAGAGGAGTTGCACAACTGATGTTCCTGGAGAATCAGCTGCAGGCCTTCAAATTCAAACAGCTTGCTTCTGGCTAAGTCTATGAGTCAAGAATCAGTAGCTGTGACTCCATCTGGAAGTCTTGAATGTGAGGGTCCTGTTCTACATCCAGTAACACCTATAACAGCACTGACATGATCAAGATGGAGATCAAGACAGGATTTGACAAGATGATCTTCAATCAAATGCCACGACAGTGGACTACATAAGTACTGCAGCAGGACATGTGCAGCTCTCCAGAAATTCTTTCACCCACACTGCAGTTTGTAACTGCATGAATGATGCCATAAAATATTATGACATTGGCTTGTACAAATGTGGTTATCTTACAGATATCAACAAAAACACCATTTTGACCATACGGTGACTACTCCACTAAAGGCTTTAAGTTCCCTAAGTTTTTCATGGGGTATTCTGGAAGCCAGCAAAACAGAAGATTCAGCCCACAACTTACGCATGAATTCCAGTTTGGACAGTATTCACAGAGTTTGGATGTGGTCTTCCATGGTCCATGCTTTGTCTGCAACACAGCTAGAGAGTGTGTGTGTTGGTCTCCATTCCTATGACTCATTGGTGTAGCACAATGAAGATTCTTGAATGACAGCTAGTCAAAGGACCATGGAAATGCACTTGCAAAGTTAGAAGCATTTCTAGAAGTATGCTGTGGCCATCTGCAAACTGCTTATCAGTGCATTGCACAGAAAGATAAGAAATTGCAAGAATGCATGGTTCATGGCTTGAGATATATCATGGATAATTATTCTCTTTGGAAGACAGAAATTGTCACTCTGTGAAAATTTGACTTGCATAGGAAACTTTAAAGCATTGCTTGAATGCATGGCAAAAGTGGGCTTTGCACTTGACCATTTAAAGGACTGCACTATACTCTTCAACACAAATTCAAAATGAAATTATTAATCTTATCTAGTTACAGATCCATTTTTAAGTAGAGTTAAACAGACAAAGTTCTTCAGTTTAATTGCTAAAGGAACAACTGACATCTCTCATAAGAAGCAAGTGACTCTGGCTCTACGTTCTGTTTATAGAAGTGATGGAAATTCCATGAAGACTTCACTAAATTTGTTGAAAGGCATGACACCACAGGAAAAGCCTTAGCTGACCTCTTTCTACAGACACTCACAGCATGGGGTGTGGACAAGGAGCTCTTGTGAGGACAGGGTTATTATAGAGGAAGCAACATGTCTGGCCATTTTATATTATTTATTTTATTTTACATTTGTTTACCGGGAGAGTCCACCTGGACAGTTTTGTCCATTTTCAGCAGAGGCCCAGGGAGAAAAGCTCCAGTATGACTACTAACAGTATATAACAATATATAAGTCAATATACATAGGAATAACAGTAATAATAGCAATGACACTTAAGACAATCCAGTGTGGCTACTAATAGTATATAAAATCGGTAACGTAATAATGATCTAGATAGAGTACATCTAAGACAGTACAAAATCAATGAGGCACAATAAAGGCACCTGTAGAGATAATCATTACAGCAATTTGCCATACATAATATCTCAGAAAGGATACAAACACAAGATAAATTATTTGGCTGTAACAGCTCACCTTCATCCAGCACATAAGACATTTTAAAAATACATGTAATAAAAATAACATTTCCTGAAAAAGAGTGAGCTGTTTGTGTGAATAACACTGATTCAATGGAATGGGTTAAGGTGTTGATCTGACTAGACTGGGTTAGGTTACAGTTATGTGTCATAGTAGCAGATGCAGGATGGCACTCTGTGCACTGGGTGTTGTGTTAGGTTGTTTAGTCTGGGTTAGAATATGTATAGATTCATGCACTACTTTGATGGGATTTGAGAAGTTTTTTTAAAGGTGATTTTGTTGGTTGTGGACTTAATATTAAGAGGCATAATGCCCCAGGTTTTTGCGATGTGATTGGAATAAAAGGAGTCACCAGCACTGTTCCAACTTCTGGTAATGTTAATTAGTGATTTGTTGCTGGATCTTATTGGATGATTGTTTGAATAGTGGTTTAATATATCTTGTAAGGCTGGTGTTTTTTTCCGGATGGTAAAGTGTCTGATGGGCAATTGCAAGCTGGTTAAGGGTGAGCAGATTGGGTAATTCTAACCAGAATAGTTGTTTAAGGGTTTGGCACTGATGAGATTGATAAGCTGAACTGGTTGCAAATTTTGCTATTTTGTTATACAGTTGTTTAGTTTAGTTAAGTCTAATTTGTTGAGGTTGGTGGATATTGGGGATACATAGAGTATGGTGGAGACTAGGTGAGTTCTAGCAATAATGGTCTTAATATTGTTGGTAAGGTATTTTTTTACATCTGTAAAAGGTTCTGAGTTTATGTATCTTAATTTTTGTGTATTTTAATGGTGTGCAGCAAAGAATTCAAGCCCTGTTTCCAGAAGCTGTGTACACTGCCTGTAAAGCGCACAAGCTGAACACTGCCATGGTTCATTCATGTGCAATGTGTGATATGGCAAGCCCTTCTGACACCTGTAGCAAAGTAATTGCAATGCTAAATTCATCTGCTAAATGTCACAATGATTATTTAGCCCACCTTAAAGAATTCACACAGTTTCTATGCGAGGATGAAGATGACAGACAGAAGTTCCTCAGTTCAGTCTCCTGGCAACTCCCAGTGGATGAGTCAGGCTGATTGCCTGCACAGCTTCAAGAATAAATATGTCATCCTTGTCATCACTTTAAAAAGTATTGCCGAGTAAGACAAAGATTCTGACAGGTATCTGTACTCTATCACAAGATTCAGTTTCACTGTAGCTCTGGTTACAATGGAGTCTGTGCTTGATATGATTAAGACACTTCATCTGTACCTGCAGGAGGAACAGATGGACTTGATTCAGGCTTGTGAAGAAGCAAAGGTTGTCAGCGACACTGTTCAAGCAATGAGATCAAATGCTGACAATTCTTTTTCAGAGTTGTATGAAGAAGTCAAACCGCTGGCAGCCAGAGTCATGGTAGAAGAAAGTGTTCCAAGAATCTGTAGAAGGCAGACTCAAAGAAGCAACAATGGTACTGCTGACCCAAAGGAGTACCATGGAAGGAGCATGTTCATTCTATTCCATTCCTGGGTCATGCCATAGGCAAAATAAAAGACCAGTTTTTAGAATGCTACTCACGTTTCATTGCACGATATCTGGTGATATCCATACTGCATGCTTTGGAAGATGATGAGAAAGTGGTGGAATTGTGCAATGCATTCAAGACTGACATATCCAGTCTGCCCAGTTTCAAAAATGTGCTTAACCAATGGGTAGGCTGATGGAGAGCAGTTGCACAAGACAAGTTGCCAACTGCCATCATTTCAACCGTACAGCAGTTGACCCCAGCATTTTATCCAAATCTAGGCAGTGTGTTAACAATTCTGACCACCATGCTGGTGAGTGTTTACTCTGCAGAGCAGTTATTCAGTGTTCTATGAAACATTAAGACTTGGCTACGAAACACTATGTCTGATGCATATACATGATGACGTCGATGTTGATAAATAACAGGTGCTAAAACACTTTGATGCATGTAATGATCACCAGTTTAATGTCTTCCCAAGGTGATACAGCAGACCATCATGATGATGACAGCTGGGTACTCATGGATGGTTGTACATTGTCATGTACTGACAGTATGCTTTGGATGGGTGGCTGCCCCTTTTGACTGGATTGTGGCCTGCTTGGTGTGAATGGTTTAGGCTGCAGTTGCACAATGACATGAGAACTACAGCAGCCAACAGCTCAGCTCAGCTGGATTCATTTTGGACTGGATTGTGGGCTTACTGCGAATGGTTTAGGCTACTTAAAAATGCACCAAAACCAGGGCAGTCAACAGCCCAGCCTGGATAGCTTCCCTTTAAACTGGATTGTGGGTGGCTTATTGCAAATGGTTCAGACTGCTTTTTTTAAGGTATAAAAAACAGAGCAGTTAGTAGCCATGTGGTGGCGAGTATACTTTTTTGGGGTTGGTGCGTGGTGGTATGACTGGCTACCTTGATGTGGTAGAGGTGCTTATTGCAGTGAATGGATCAGGCTGTCTTCCCCTGTTGACTGGGTTATGGGCTGCTGCCTATGAATAGTTTAGGCTGCTATTAAATGCTCCTAAACCAGAACAGCCAACAGCCAAGCCCAGAAGGCTTCCCTTTGGAATGGATTATGGGCTGCTTATTGCGAATAGTTTAGGCTGTGTTTTTTATGGTATCAAAACCAGAGCAGTTAGCAGCACGTGTGTGTGTGTGTGTGTGTGTGTGTGTGTGTGTGTGTGTGTGTGTGTGTGTGTGTGTGTGTGAGTGTGTGTGTGTGTGTGTGTGTGTGTGTGTGTGTGGTGTGAATGGACCTCTGTGACACTGGCTACCTTGATGTGGTACAGAGGCTTGTCACAGTGAATTGCTGCTACGAAATGACAGTTAAAAGTGACCATGAATATCTCAGGCTAAATTTTGGCAGGGCAGCATGAATGCATGGGGGGATATCAGTTCCTATCCTTAGAGTAAAAATTAAAAAAAAACTGTCTACAGCCCTGATTTTAAGTTATGTAAACCTGAGTGGAAATATATTTGTTGTTGTTCTAGTATTAAAGAATGAAAACACTTAACGTTATTTTTGGAGTGTGGCAGTTTTCCTTTTTAAGGTGTTTTTGTTGGAATTTGTCTTGTATCTTTCTCTGGCATTTTGATAGTTTATTTGTTTTGGTCTGGGCCAAGTTATGGAATATTGCATCATTACCAGTGGTGTTGCTATTGGCATTAACGCCAAAGATGACATTTTAAACATCTCAGTCCATAGTATTCCTGATGAGAAGGTGAACATGATTCACTCATTTTCTGACTTTATTGGTAAAGCTCAGAATACAATGAAATGTATGGAGAAATTCAGCTCCCAATTTATGCAAAATGGCAGCAGAAGTACAAACAGTGATGAATGTGGGAGTCAATCTGACAATAGTTGAATAACATCATTGCTGATTTTCTTCATGAAAGTTTGGAGTTTCTTGATGGTGTATTGGCTAGACATCCATTGGAAAGGGGGTCCAACTCCTTCAAGGAAGAAGGTCATGGTTATTCCAATACCAGTGTAAAAGATGACATTTCTTCAGCCATTCAGGATTGTAAGTCATTGATTTATAGCCTGGAACATAAGTTGACTGTTTATAAAAATTTAGAATATAACTTTTATCTAGAGAGATGTATTCAGACCTAGCAAATTCCATTTGGTTTAATATTTTACAAGCTTCCCAATGGAAAGGGCTGGTCAAGCTTTATAATGACACTGGTGTTCAAGTTTTGAAACTGTTAGTGGGGCACAATGAGGATAAAATTAATAAGTTAAAACCTGAACTTCACTGTATTGAACCAGCAATTAAGAAACACCGCTGCCTCTCTCATTGTGAAACAACACACTGCCACTATTATAGCCAGGAAAATTAAAAAAACTGGCTCGGGATGCTGAGCCATACAAAAATAAACAGGCATATCCTGTAAAAACTGTTCATTCAGGAGTAATAAGAGAAACTAACTATGTTGATCAGGTTGAATATGGAACAACAACAAAAAAAAGCCAGCACTCCAGTGTAGCCTCCAACAAAATGTATTTATTCCATCATTCCTCCATGGAAAAATGCCCCAGTGTACAGGATGTTAAACAGAGAACAGGAGCTGTAAAAGTGCAGTAAGGACAAAAATAGCATAGCAGACACAGATATGTGCAAAACTATCCACTGTGTGTCCCAAATCCTATGGAAAATAATTTAAAATATGTATTTTTTTAATAATCAGACTATGTTTGCACAGCGTTCTGCAGTGCGCAAACATGCTGTTAAGAAAAAAAAATGAAAAAGCGTAAAAACAAAAATTATTAGTATGTGACAGTAATGCCTTATAGGACCCTGAGTGGAGTATGTACAATGATAGACTGCTGTGGTTGCTAACAAGGCAGGGCCTGGAACCATGTATTTCCCAGGTTGTGTGAATGGATCTTTATGCAAATGAGATGGGGTTACTGAATAACACAAATGGGTATCTGTGTCTGCAGATCCCATCTGTGTACGAAGAGAACCATGTTGGTGTCCACATAACAGATAGCTGACATCAAAAGGGGGTGTGTCCATATCCTTTTAAGCTTATTAGACCACAGTGGCACCTGTTTGCATGGTGCACAGCTCTGCTGAGCAGTGGTGTGTGTACAGTGTCTACATAGCTTTGTTTACCTTCACGGTGTGTGTTTCTGCGGGTTTCAGCATGTTTCTGCAGTGTGCCACTATGCTGAGCATGACCTTTCATGGGGGCATGTACAATGACTGCTGAGAATTGTTTACTTTTGTGTCACATGTTTGTGTGGTACACCACAGTGCTGAGCAAGGAAGGCTGTAAAAAAAAAAAGTAAAGAAAAACAAATTGGCTGAGAAAGGCAATGATATCATAATTACTGATGACCCCTGTTCCACTTGAACTAGGGCCATTAAAAATCCTTAATGATGTACTTGGCAGGTGGAATGCATCATAGGTAGTGAATCACAAAGGCTGCACCTACAGCAGAGCACTATAAAGGTTGCAGAAACCTTACAATCTGATTTCACCCACACACTCTGAACCAGTGGAGTATAGACTTGGGACTTTTAACTGAAGAAATGCTAGTGGCTGCTGCAGGTCTGCTACATATATATTTATGCACTAGATGCTGAGGTCAGTGCTGCTGCTGCTACTGACCATAGGCCTAGAATGAGAAGGAGAAGAGTGTTCAGGCCCCAGGGTAACCTACCAGGGACTACATGAGCTGCAGATTGTACAGCACTACAGGGTGGACAGGGACATACTACAAGATCTCACTGAGCTCTGCCAACCTCAACTCAGACCCAGATCCAACAGAGGGGAATCCATCCCAGTGGAAACTAAGGTATGTGTAACTGTTAGGATACTAGCTACAGACACATTCCAAAGACAAACTGGGGACATGATGGGGGTCTCAAAGGCATCAGCATGCAGAGTACTACACCAGTTCCTGGATGCCATGATACCACATGCCAATAAGCACATTTAATTTTCTATCACCCCTGAGGTGAGGGCCAGCAGTCTGCCACACTTGTACTATCACAACTCCCATATCTGGCACACATCATAGCCATACCAGATGTTTTCTAGGGGGGGCATCCCACAATGCCATTTACTGGGGGATGCTGGCTATGCAATGGAACCATGAATGATGACACCCCTCAGAAATGCACACACACCCATGGAAGAATGCCATAATGAGGCACACGCACAAACTAGGAACACCATAGAGCATGTGTTTGGGATGCTGAAGTCACGGTTCTGGTGCCTCAGTATATCTGATGGAGCTCTGCTGTACTCTCCAGCTACATGTGCATGCATGTTCACAGTATGTGCCATGTTACATAATATGATCCTGTGGAAACAGCTGCAGCAGGATCAGTAAACAGAAGGGATACACAGCCCTCCACCAGTGCCTAGGTCATGACAGCCACACCCACAGGGGGACTCCTAGGAGGAAAATCCTGAGGTTGTCCCTTTAGGCAGATGTAGGCATTCCCAGTATGCCCTGGCCTTGGCCAAGAGACAATGCATAGGACATGTACCAACAACCTAGGGCCCTAGGGACTGACACCTTACTCTGACTCGCATACATATTAGTAAAAATGATGCCAGCCAGCCCATACAACCTGTACCTCACCATGTATTGGATGTGGACTGTGTGCATCAGACAGAGTCAGCCCCAAAGTACAGGTCTGTCAAATGCTGCATTTGCAAGGTAAGTCACATAGCTAATCACCACATGTAGGGGGTACTAGAATATGATAGCATATGTATGGACCTGCACATGTATGCAAGGGAATATAGTGGGCTACTGTGCTACTTGCAGACATCTAACAGCACTTGGGACAACAGGTACTCTGTCCAATATTATGTGCCCCATAATATTCACTAGGCCACATGGCTGAAACCCTACTACATTATCCAAGTGAGATGTCAAACATTGGGGTCACAGAACAGTCACACAACTGTGTATACCAGCAGAGCATGGGCTGGCCGTCCCCCACCCCCAGCTCATCAATGTACTCATATAACTGCTGTAGCAGTATATTTGCAATGATATATCAGCAGATCACCCAATTCCAGGGATGTGACATAGAACCTGGTCACACGTTCTATGTCTCACATAATGCAGGGGTGACAATGTATGTCTGTATACTGTTGATTGTGTGATGAATGATACATCCCTGTCTAGCAGCCTCTGTGGTTCAGTAGGTTAGGGACATTAGCATAGGTGATGGTGTTGATGGTTTGAATCTGGCAGTAATCATATTTTTTGCATTTCATGTAGTCTTATGGTGGTATTCCCACAGACTGTCATAACCCCTCAAACTGTTACCACAAGAAAGCTGAACAAAGCCAGAGTGAATGAGGGGACAAAGGGCCAAACCTACAGATAGACATTATACAAGCTCTGAGTAACCTAGAAAGTGGCTAGTATAACACCAGGTTACAACAGGCCAGAATAGCTGCAGGGTGTAAAGGCCATCACTTAAATGTCACAGTAGTTACAACAATTCAGTGACTGCATTTTACAGTATATTACCAGAAAACCACAAATGTATGAGGAACAGAGCAGACACATGGAGTGAAACGCTGGACCTTCTTCAAAAACATGTACAGAGATAGGCATGCAGACTGTCATCTTGTGTGTAGTGTTACATCTTGTACCCCAGTCACATCATACCTCTCAACCTATTAGAGCAAGAAATCTGGCCAAAGCCATGAGTAAAAGTGGGACAAAGGACCACAAATAGGGACAAGTTTTAAATATTGCTCTTATAAATGTAGAATGTTGATAGAATAACAGGTCTTGGATTAGCATGAATCTCCTGATGTGTATGAAGTCTAAAACTCAAATTTCTGTCATTATTTATTAACTTCAGTCTTCAGTGATTTGCCACTAATTTCCCAGAAAACTACAATGTTATGTAAAACGGACCAAAAATATGAGGCAAAATTCTGGGCATCCTGTGAAGCTCTGTACATTTGAGAGGTATGAGTCACATATTAAGGTCAGCAAACAGCCAGGGAATGCCTTGGACAAAATCAGGGTAGTGCTGTACTGTGGTAACAGGTGCAGCAGCTAATGGCCTGCAGCACACATAATACCGGACTGGAGTACAGGTAGCTGTGGCCTGGAGTCATCTTGTAAGTACTGACAGCCACACTGGGCATGCTCCTACAGCTAACATGAGCCCAAGTCTGTTGCCTCTTCCACCCAAAGACCTGCTATGTGGAAATATGTCTGTGCATACATACAGCTCCATATACATATCTGTCTCTCCCTATCCCCCTCATGCTTGATTACTGTATCTATCAGTATGTGGCATGTATGTATATAACAATATATATATATATATATATATAGAGAGAGAGAGAGAGAGAGAGAGAGCAGTATAAAGTACAACGATACATAGACTATCCACATATATCTACATAACACATTTACATAATGTACACAGACAACAGCAGTTAAGGAGACATCCCTGTTATACACATTTATACAGATATGTGTGGGGATGTACAAATGTTCCCATGTACCCCGGAATGGTGGAGTTATCTGCACTTACACATCCCAACAGTTGTCCGATGACCTAGGCTGCAGTAGTACATAATCCACTTACCCACAGACCCCTGTGCCTGCAGACTGTCACCCTGTAGACAGACACAGATAAGCAGGTGGTGTAATGTGCAATGGTTGCAAGGCATGCCTTGGACAGGCCATATTGTACCTGGCCACATGTCTGCCTATCAAACTGCATACAGCCACATATGGCCATTATCGTAACTGTACACACATAGCAGGCATATTACCAGGTATCACACTCCTAGGACACAAGATACAATAACAGTACCAAGCAGTATCACTCTGCTGGTGTCTAACACAAGACCATTTTGCGTATTCCACAAGTACTGTGCCTCCATCCATATATACAACAGACATAACCTGTGGCATGTGCGATACGTACTGTAAGCTGTAGTGTGTAATACTAGATAGGTAGGGGGTCTAATCTCACATCATCCAACTTGTGTGTGTGTGTGTGTGTGTATAAATATATCCCCTTACAGCACTATGGACATGTCCATATGTAACAGGTAATGGTATGCATTTTATGGCCCTGTGACTGGCTGCTGGCCTCTAAATTGCCCTCCTCCACATAAGCATAACTGATGTCCGCCACCTTCTAGATTTGTATGTTCAGAAAACCCAGGTGACATGTATCGAGGGTAGTAGACCTTGTCACAAAGTATGAATGCATGATTATGCTGACTGCCCCATTGTCCCCGATGCACTGTTATACACATATGCACCTAGGGAGCCATGCAAATATACTGCCTTACCTTGATGACATCATATTCCTGCTGTGTGGCCATGCCATCCTGTGCCACTGTATTGCCGCCACATGTCCATTGATTAACCGCTCATATACTTGGAATGGACACATACACAGGTCCATGACACACCTGTCATTCTGTAACTCTTCCACCAGTCTAACATCATGTAACAAAGATACACAAGGTCTGATGTGTAGTCATGACACATGCCAGCATATAATACTTGTAGTAGCCCACAACAAGTGCCATGGCAAAACAATATTGCACTGCAAAAGTACATTTAAAGTAATATAGTCACCCCGTGCATCAGACACATATTTGCATTTTCCTGCATCAGTGACATGGATGGCAGAGATGTGGAACAGGTATCATCACATGCACAGGGTGTGGTGTGGGGGTGCCAGAGGTCTAGGCTGTGCCAAACAGGTGACAGCATGCATGTGAGTCAGGAAGGGGTGCGGGTTAGATGGGCCATGGAGAGGTGCCATGTGTGTCTGTTGGTTACCTGCATGTGACAGTGGTGTCTGAGTGTGTGCATGCACACAGTCAAGTCCAGTGTTAGCCCTACACATGTGTATGTTAGACAGCTGTGGACCGTACATGGTAGAGTGGACAGTTCACCATCTTTCACAACTAACACGTGAACTGGCTCTTCCAGGAGTAGCACTGGCACCACCATGACCAAGGTCAGATGTGCTGATAGTTCCTGATGGTGACAGCAAAATGCTGGAGCTATGTCCCCCATGGGACCACGTGCCCATGACCTTCCATGTTGTGGGGTGGACAACACACTTCCCTTTGTAGTGCTGTAGATGCTTCCAGTATAGGATCATGACTGTGCATGGCCACATGGACTCCTAGCAGATGGTGTTGCTGTCCTTCATCTATGTTTCTGATGTCCAGTGCCAACCTGATGATCCAGCACAGACAGACACTGTCTTAGCCCACCGTCTATCCATGACAGCAGGGAACTAATCCAGGGTGTTCTCAGTGCAGTGGAGGCAGTCACAGATATCAGACTGTGCTGCATCCATAACCTAAAGCATCTGTCTGGTGTTGCATTCAGAACATGCCTGTGACTCCATGATGGCCAAAAACATTCGCCAAGTGACCCATGATGTGCTACCTGCAACAGGTGGTGAATGAACAGTAGTCCTCCTATGAGCAGACCTTTCCAGCTCTCTGGCTATGGCCAGTGCCTACACTCACTGAAGTCATAGTTGTCACACTGCCCTGTTCAATGTCGCCACCCTCTGACTATACAATATATGTGGCCTCTGGGGACTGGGTATGTGCAGGCATACTGACTGCAGTGACAATGAGGGCAGAAGAGGGATGTCAACCTCTGGGACAGATTCAGCCACCGACAACCCCACCTGTGCCTCACCATCATCAGCAGCATCCGATGAGACACTGACATCAGGTTGTGAGGGGGACAGACTCCAATCCCCCTGATCACATGTGAGAAGCAAAACAACAGCAGTACATTACTACATGCACTATTATGTATGGTAATCCACACAGACTCATACAGATGAGGGTCCACAACTGCATTACAATTCCCACATCTTCTCATCTCTGATCCCATGCACAACAGACAAACTCACAACATACACAGACAAGTCAGGCCCATTATAACATGCACTTCAGCTACATCCAGTTAAGGTTGCCAGTACAATACACCTGTAAGGCATGCAGAATGACAGTGCATGTGATAGAACTAAACATAACACCCAGTACACCTATACTGAGAATGATATGCCAGTAGTAGTATCACTGCCTCAGGTATGTACAATGAGTTTGGGCCTTGCCCCCCCCCCCCATTAATTATGGCTTTGTCCTGAGTTCTTGCTCTAGGAGGATGAAAGGTATGTTAGGCATAGCTCTCAACCAAACAGGGACAATTGTCAACAAAAACAGGGACTTAGCCAGAGTACATCAGGGACATTCAGGGTCAGTTTTACAATGTTAGAACTAATTATGTGAGACATGGACAGAATGAGAGGAGGTGAATTACACCTTCCCTTACTGTCACTATATACTACATGCAATCCACTTGCTTTCCTACAACAGCTGACCATTGTAGGTGGGATTGACAGGGACAGAGCTGAGATGTGATTGAAATCAGGGACAGTTGGGAGGCATGCGTGTAGGTGTAGGACAACAAAGTATCAATGACATGGCATTACCATATATCTAAGACAGACTTACTGCTGTAGTCCCTATTCCCCATACCGCTATCCTCCCAGCTGCATCCTGTTACATGGAGAAATCTATTATACACCTGGTGGAGTGCAGTACTCCTTTGTTGAACTTTGCTTCCAGTAATCTTTTGATAATACACCGTGTGTGTGTTAAGTCTAATATAGACCTGTTCCCCATAACCAGCTGCTTGCCTTACTGCTAATTAGCAGGTAATTGCACCTGCACCACACTGTGGCTCAGAATTGCTAATTGCAGCCAAAACAGCTGTATTGCACTATCATTAGCCAATGACATGCCACCACAGTGCAATATATAAGACCTACATGTAGGCCTTGGCCTGTGTCTTATTTTTTGAGATGAACATTACTGAGGTGTGGAGACTACAGCATTGCAGAGGGTAGGTACAAACACCATCATCTGTAGAGATTTATGACATATGTCCTGTCCACAGTTTTACCTCATGTGTGTGGTCAGTGTCCCATAACATTGTGGTCATCTGGCAGTGCACTGGCAATCACTGTGGGCTGAGGTCAGTAAGGGAAGAGACACATGTGTGTCATACTGCATAACTGTCAGATTATGCATGCCACTGCAATAGCTGTTATCCTATCAACTTACTATCTTTGTAGGGGCAAACTGTTAAACATGTCTCTATCTGTGCCCAACCCCTCATTAAGTATGGCTGTGTCCGGATCCATTGTTCTATGGGGTTTGGAGGTATGGTAGGTCTGTAGCAGCTACCTTTACATGTAGCTGTGTATGCTACAGGCTGCAGCTGCTGCTGCAGCCTATAACATATAGTGGGGAGTGTGAACACTTTGGTGGACAGCAAGCTATACATGTGACTGTGTCAGCTGTGTCAGGACTGTCATTACAGCAGAACTTGGGCAAGGGTATTCTATACAGTGCAATCAGGGCATGTGCTTAAGGTACGTCTGTTATGCAACAGTGCAACTAACAGAGTAGTAGGCGACATATAGTTAGGCTATATGGATATGTGCATTGTGTCTCTGCCTGCAGGCCTTTGTCTTGCAAAACTGGGTAACAGTTAATTAAGTAGTAGTAACCTGTGGGGAGTGAGATTTCATGGCTCAGTCATTACTTGCTGTCTTTGCAATAATGTAATTGAAATGCAACACAACACTGGAGTTGAACCCAAGACTGTGTGTGGCAAAATGCACTGCCTGAAAGGCATTTAACAGACTGAGCTACTGAGGCACTGAAAAACCATGTGCATTTGCAGGATATATGTGCACATATATCGGCTGTGAGAAACATTTCTACATCCATGAGTATGTTTGTGGCTTTATATGGTTGTATTTCTGCACCAGGGTCCCAGTTGTACATACTTTCTGCCTTAGCAGGTATCTTTCCACAAGTTGTTCATAAAAGGGCACATATACCTGCTATCACAGACCTCACTTACATCTATTAGTATGTATTCATTATTATTTATTATTGCACCAGAGTCTAGGTTACACTCCCAGTATTCACATTAGTTTTTTTATTTCAGTTACATGCGTAATTTCTGTACGTAGCAAGGAGTATGTCCTACTGGAAACACCTGTTTATCCTAAAGCCTGTGTAGCATGGTGGGTTTATGCAGTATGCTCTAGTTAAGAGAGGCCTGGGTTTGACACTTTGTAGAGGTGTGTATTTTGTACATGTGAGTTACAATGTAATAGACACATATAGATATTTAAGCTGAGCTAAGCGAGGCATGCCTCTCCACACAAATCTGAGCAAAAAAAATAAAAAGAAAAGAAAAAGGGGATGATAGAAAACTGGTGAAACTGGGGCAAGCAGGGGGAAAACAATGTGAAAGGCAAGTAGGAATGTTCAGGATGGGTGTAGGAAAGAACCATAGCTATCTATTTCTTGTACAGCAACAGATGTGCATTTTGACAGGTTTTGTAGATGAATTTGGACTCTCAACCCCCAGAGAGAGGTGAGGACAATATAAATGTGTTGTCAAGCCACTTGGACCAAATTAGATGTGCCCACTGGACATGTGTGCAAAACGGAGAACTATATATGGGGCAATGTTTTTTTTTTTTTTTTGTGGCAGAGGTGCCCATTTTTTTTAAGGAGAGAGTGGAATGCTGGCAAGGGACATAGGTACGTGTGGGGAGGTAAGTTGGGTAGGAGATGATGCAATAGCAGACAGACAAGACAGCAGACACCTTGGGCGGGGAGGATGTTGTGAAATTAGAGTTGCATGTGCCTCCAGACAGCAGCTACGTGACTGACAACCCCACCCATGGGCAGCATACACTGCAGCTTCACTGCCCTAAAGGTGGCTGTGCTGGAGGCTGGGCACCAGGGCCAGTCTGCCCCACCAGGTTGACCAGTGTGCCCTCAATCTGGCGCAGATGATGTTCATAGATCCAGTGAACAATCATGCCCACCATGACTCGCAGTTCCTGTTGGGTGACTGCAGCCTCTCTGCCACCACTCCCAGTGGGAGGCCAGGCCCTGTCCCCTCAGGCAGTTCCACCAGATGCCACAGATGGTGCAGGGGTAGTGGAGGGGGCACCACTGGCCTGGGTCACAGTCGTGCTAGGGCCTGGTGCCACAGCCAGTTGAGGCAAGGTAGGTGGATCACAGGTACAGGCCTGCCCTGACATGCTGTGGTGATGGAGGTATAGCAATAAGTATAGGTTAGTCATGAACAAAGCATAGTAATAACAGCGTGCCAGAACAGTGTAAATAACCTAATTACATGTCAATGCATATTATGTGAAACTCAACAATACATGACAAAACAGTTAGTATGCTAACAACATGCCAGTAACAGTTACAGCATAAGGCCAACAAAATAGGCAATTCAACAAGTTATTTTAATATGCAACCATTATAATACGTAACAATAATAATACAAATCCCCAAAATACAGGTAGTTTTAACAACATATGTAAATAATAAACCATAAATAATGGATAACAATAACAAAGAAATGAAGATAAGGGGTAGGAAGAGAGAGAAAAATAGTCCATTAGTACCATTATAGGCTATTTATTTGACAACTGTACTACTATCTACTGTTGTCCTTTCTTTATGTGTACAAGTCCTCTACTGCTGCTGTAGCATGTACATACCTCTCAAGCTATTCGCACGGGACAGTATGGGCCAAGCAGGAACAACTGTGGGTACACTAGTACACAGAACACTGACACATCAGGTGGACCTATATAACTACCAAGGTGTACTGTGGGCTGATGTAGGGATACTTTGCAATTTAGGTAATTATTCTGATGGTAATCCTGTGACAGATGGATTATGCACTACTAATTACATTACAAGAGAGTGTGACACTTGAGAGACATATGTGTACAGAACAGAAAATAAGCAATTATCATGCCTTGCTTGGCAGGCATGGGGATAGAACCCAATAGCAGTGACTGCAGAGGACATCTGCATGGAATGTATGAATTGGCTGCAACAACTTTAAACAGACACTACAGGCATACAGCCATACCAAGATTACATATGTTATTTATTTCATTTTATTTTGTTATTGTTATATTTATTTCTTTTATGTTATGCTGTACTTTCATATTTTTCTTAATGATTTTAACAGTCTGTGACATCTAAACACACAATTATTTACTCATAATACGGGCTACCTCACCCTTTTACGTGTAGTTCATGTGGAGAGAGAATCTGTGAACATTATGTGACTGATACTGTAATATTTAGTCCTACATAGCACTGGATTCAAACCCTGGTCTCTGTGAGGAAAATGTACTACAGCGAATTTAACAAACTGAGCTAATGAGTCACTTCTGACTACTGACTGACTGATATTTGCCTAGAGCTCACATGGAACCAATATATGACCTGGTAGTACTACTACAGTTGTATACTAGACTGCAGTGACAGTAGAACACACATGCATGAAATACAAGCATGACAGAGATAGTAGGTAATCTATACATTAGTATATAGAATGCAAGTGTACACAATATATTGTTATTGGTTTGAAATATCTGTGAAGTCAACAAACAATATCAGATCATGGAGAAGGCTGCTGTTTCTGGATGACAGAGCATTATGTGGACAATATTGGCCTAGAAACAGCCTTGAACAGTAATGTATGTGTTAAATAAGGCATTTGGCTGTCATTATATTTACTTGCTATAGCTATTACGGTGTTATACTTGATTGCAGCCCCTTACCTTACAGCCTGAATGCATACAGTTGTACTGCAATGGTTAAATCAAGACAAACCTGATGTACACAATTTACCTTGTTGTTATTGGTATTGGTTCATGTGTTATTGCAGAGCAGTTGGCATTATTCATTTCTTGAGAAACAGCTCTAATACCACACTTATTGCTCTACAGACTTTATTGTATATACTTTAATGCAGTTTCTGGTACTATTTTGAGTTTTTATTAGACAACAGTTGTCATTATTCAGGTCTTGCAATGCAGCTATAATTCCACAGTTATTGCAGTACAGACTTTATTGTATATACTTTAATGCAGGTAATGGTATTGTTTGGTGTTTTAATTGCACTACAGTTGGCATTATTCATTTATTGCACTACAGCTCTAAATCCACATTTATTGCAATACAAACTTTAATGTACATACTTTATTGCAGGTAATGCTTTACTGTTTTTTGCTTATTTCACTACATTTAGCATAATACATCCATACTCACGACACTCACAGGGCAATCTGGGCAAGTGCCTGGCATGCACCTCAATATTGTGAATCCTCTCCTCTGCAGCTGTTGGAAGAGAAGCACACCATTATACTTACCTGTTTAACAGATATTCAGGTTAGATATTGGTGAAACAGAGGTAAAAGTACTTACATACATGTGAGACATAGGTTCATAGGTAGGTACTAGGCTATCTGCCCAAAGGCATTTATAAGCCTAGCCAGAATGAGTTGGCTTTCGCCGCTCCCTTAGATTAGTTCCCTGTGCCTCTGTCCAGCAGAGCCATTGAAGTGATCCCTGGGGTAAATGTTCTGTTTCCCATCCACTCATCACGTTTCTCTTGAAGAGGGTTAGCGAGGAGCTCTGCCTAATGTAGATTGGAATCTTGTCCCAGAGCATGGGAAGTCTCTGGGCAGGAATCTGTCCCTCCAGCAGGTCCTATTTATTGTTGTGGTGAGGTTTAGATCCCTGGAGCATGTGGCTCGAGGGGATATGGTTGTCATTAGGTGGAGCATGTCCATCAATTCTGGGTTGGACACGGCCTTGTATGTCAGGCAGAGATCACCTCTGAGTAGGTGGTATGCAACCGAGTACAGCTGGAGTTTCTTCAGTCGAGCTGCATAGGGCATCTGCTTGAGGCCAGTGATCCTCTTGGTGAGGTACTTCTGTGGTCTTTCCAGTTGTTGCAGGTGTCTTGTAAGTTACATCTCAAATGGGGCTTTGTACTATGATGGGTCTGATGAGTGATGCATAGAGGGGCCCAATGACCTCTTTCGATCTGTATGCAAACCCTTTTGTGATTAGGTGGGCCACACAGAAGGATTTTCTAATTACTTTGGTAATGTGATTATCAAATGAGAGGTTACTATCTACTTGGGTCCTCAGATCCCTTATTACATCTTCCGTATTTAGGGGGTCACCACCTATGTGGTAGTTTGTGGGTACTTTGTTTTTTCCAAAGGGGATGACTATGCAATGTTTGGCATTTAGCTTGAGGCTATGGTTTTGACACCAGGTATCTGTTTCAGGGAGAGGTATATGCTGAACAGGAGGGGCCCTAGGACTGTGCCCTGGGGAACGCCACTTGTAACTGGTTTAGAGTCAGACCTAGCCCCCGCAACTCTTACCATGTGGGTTCTGTCCATGAGCCAGTTGGCAACCCATCTCATGACATAGGGGTTTATGTTCAGGCTCCTGAGTTTGTCTATAATACCTGAGTGGGGAATGGTATCGAAGGCCTTTGCAAGGTCTAGGTAGGCTGTGTGGACCACCTTTCCCTCGTCTATAACCTTGGTAACTGTCTCAAAATTCTTGGACCCCTTTTGTCTTTTCGGGTTGTCATGGTGGGACGACACTGTTCACCTGTACAGGGGACACCAGCCTCACTAGTGAGTTCCCTTGCCAGCTTGTCCCAGGCCTCCACCTTGCACTCTGAGCCCTGGTAACCTCCCTGCAGCAGCCAGTCATCATGTTTTTTTACTAGGAGTACAACCATGACCCTGGACTCTGGAATGCCCCAACCATGCACCTGAAAGCGCAAACCCTCACCAACACCTGCCATAGTATCATACAGAAACAGAACTCCAATGGATTATGCTGTATTCCCTCCTATTGGGATAGCCTGTTTTTCCACCCTGACACACCACTGGGCAACATTTAAAAATGTAGGGGCATCACTTAGCAGCACACAAACCAGCCAAGCTCAGCTGAGCAGGACAAAAACTCAAAAAACATATGCTTACCAGTGCATAGCTGTGCGCAAACCAGCTAAGCAGAGCCAAGCAGTGCATAAACATTGTTGATCATTATTGTTTATGCAGTGCTTAACAGGTCTTAGCAGAGCTTAGTGGAGTGCAGTGGGCCAGAATTTAAACATAATGGGTATAATTTGTATTTCAAAAAGAAATGCTTATTTTCCCTTCCATGTATTCAAACCCTGCACTTACTGCTCATGAGGCTGTACCTCTATCCAGTTAGCTAGGAGGATATGTGGAATTCTGCTATACCTTTACATATACCTCTGAGCTGCCTATAAGCACTGCTGAACACCAAGCCACGCAGCGCAATCACGCTCAGCTATGCTTAAACATGACATTTAAATAAATAATTAATTGCATCCGGTTTCTATTTTTAGATGTCTGGCAGGTGTCTCCGCACCACTTAGCAGTACATTAGGCAGTGCAAGCATCCTTTAAAAAAAAAAAAAACACTTCAAACAATACAATAGGTTCATAGGTTCATAGGTGTGTACTAGGCTAATGACCCTGGGGCCTTTACAAGCCTAGTCCATAGAAGTTCCCTGGCATTGTGCTGCCCATCATTAGTTCCCAGTGCCTCTATCAAGTAGATCCACTGGAGTGATCCCTGGGGTAAACTTTCTATTTCCTATCCCCTCATTAAGATTTTGCTTGAGGAAGGGCTAGTGAGGTGCTCTGCTTGACATGTATGGGAAGTCTGTTCCAGAGCATGGATAGTCTCTGGGTTATGAACCTGTCCCTCCAGCATGTTCTGTTGATTGTGGTAATGAGGTTGAGGTTTCTGGAGTGTGGGGTGCAGAAGGATTGGTATTTTTTTTTAGATGTAGCATTTCTAACAGAGCTGGGTCAGACATGGCTTTGTAAGTCAAGCAATGATCTACTCTTAGTAGATAATATGAGACAGAGATTAGCTGGAGTTTTTTGAATTGTCCATGTAGGACATGTGTTTAAGGCCTAGGATCCTCTTCGTAAGGTACTTTTGTGGCCTCTCCAGCTGTTGCAGGTATCTAGTGAGGTACATGCCAAATGGGGGATTATACTCTATGATTGGTCTAATGAGGGAAGAGAATAGAGAAATTATGCCCTATTTCTTCCTGGATGCAAAACACTTTGTAATGAGATGTGCCACATAGAAGGACTTTCTAACCACAGTGGCAATGTGGTGGTCGAAGGAGAGGTTGCCGTCAACCTGTGTCCCCAGATCTCTTATAACACCTTCAGTTTTCAGTGGACTCCCATCGATGTGCTAATTAGTGGGAACTGAGTTTTTCCCAAAGGGGATGACAATGCATTTTTTGGCATTAAGCTTAAGGCCGTGGTTTAAACACCAGTCACTGGCTTTTTCTGTAGGATGTCTGCATCACTTGGGGAGTTAATAATGACTCCCAGCTTGCAGTCATCTGTGAATTTGGTCAGCCAGAGTTCCTCTGTGTTGGCCTGGACTTCTGAGATGTAGATGCCAAACAGGAGATGACCCAGGACCAATCCCTGTGGGACTCCACTCATGACTGGTCATCAGTCTGACTTGTTCTCCGCTACTTTCACACTGTGGGTTCTATCTGTGAGCCAATTTGCAACCCACCTAACAATATAGGGGTTGATGCCTAGTTTGCTGAGTTTATCAATAATTCCTGAGTGAGGAATGTTATCAAAAGCCTTGACCAGATTGAGCTAGGCTGTATGAACTGCCTTACCTTCATCCACCACTCTGGTGACTGACTCAAAGAAGTCAACCAGACTGAGCAGGCATGATCTACCTTTCACAAAAAAAATTGCATGGGATCTAGAGTTTGGAGATTCCCTATATCCTTGTTAATTGGGTCCATGATGATGTGCTCCATAGCCTTACATATCCGACTCATCAGGCTAATGGGGGCGATAATTTCCAGGGTCTGTAATCGCTCCTTCTTTATGAAGAGGGATGATTGTAGCAGCGCACTATTTGGTAGGGACAAAGCTTGAGGTGAGGCTGTGAGTGAACAGAGCACACAGATGTGGTGTCAGTTCACTTTGTAATTCATGTAGAACACAACCAGGGATATTGTTGGGTCCCATGGAAGCTGTATTCTTGGCCTTAGACAATGCAGCTTTAACCTGTGCTGCAGTAATGTTGGGTGCCTGGCATTCTTCTGGTATTGAGATTGGTCCTTTGGGGGGGGGGGGGAGCAAAGTTGGCATTGAATCTGTCAGCCAGTTTGTTGGCAATATCTGTTGGCTCAGTATAGGAGGTACCATTGTGCAGTAACTCAGAGCAAATCTGGGTATTGCCATGGATATTCTTGATATAACTATAGAAGTCTTTGTGGTTGTTTTTAGTGTCTGCCACAATTTTGCCTTCATAGCTGGCTTTGGAGGTTTTGACGAAGGAATCTCAACTTTTTGCTGAGGCCAATAAGGGAATTTTTCCAGTCTTGGAACTTCACCTTTGTCTGCAATAGTTTCTTCCTTCTGTTGTAGAATTTATTAATGGCAGAGGACTACCAGACTGTCATCCCTTTTTTGGAGGAGAGCATCTTGGTTCTGTTGGGTATGGCTAGTTCCATGCATTTAATTACGTGTTCGTATAGTGCATTGATGTATAATTTGTCAGTCATGCATCTATTTTCCATTGGCATGGGTGCCATGAAGTTAGCCACCTCTGTTTTTAGGAGTCCAAAGTCAGCTTTGGAGAAGTTTTTCATGGTGGATACCTTTGCAGGGGGTGTGAGTGAGATGTGGATTTCCATGGTGATTAGTTTGTGGTTGCATCTAACCAGGGAGGAATTGACTACTGGTGTAGAGCAATGGTTGCCCATGTTAGTAATAACCAGGTCAAGGATGTTGCTTCCTTTAGTGGGAGTAAGAATGAGCTGGTCCAGGGCAGTGGAACTGATGAATTCCAGGAAGTGTTTGGGCCAGCGCATTGGCGCATGAGTAGTTTTCCCAGCTGATGGAGGGGTAGTTGAAGTCACCTAGTATGGGAATGTTGGGTTGGATCTCAATAGTTTCCAGGGTACTTAGGAATGTGGAGTGAGAATACTGGGATATGGTTGGGGACCTATAGCAGGCTACAACCTGAATCAATGTCTTATCCAATGTTAGTTGTACTTGGAGTATTTCAAATGTGTTATGCTGGACTACTAGTCTGGAGGTGGGCATATCCTTTCAGAATATGAAGACACCACTGCCTTTGGAGCTTCGGTCCATGTTTTGAGGCTGAAAGGTGTAGAATGAGTTATAGCCTGGTAACGCAGGGTTGCTTTCTGCTGCTTTAAACCAGGTCTCCATTTTGAGGAGTGCTTCGAGTGAGTGCATTGTGAGATTTAGACTTCTAACGTTGAGCAGCATGACCCTCAGATTGAATTTATTTATAGTTGTTACGGTGGTAATTTGGTCTTTGGAACACCACCTAGAAAAGGCACTATAGGGGTGGCAAAGCCTTAGCCAGTACCCGGAAACCCAGGGGTGACAGATGCAGGCCATCTCTGGTAAAGCATCGAGGTCCATCAGTCATGTCATCCCAAGCAAACAGATACTGGATTTCCATAGAATGACACCAGAAACTTAGCCAATTGTTGAAGTCAATCATTTTCTGTTTCTACTGTGGTATTCCGGGCAATGGTAGGATGCTGCTCAGGGCTGGGGTCATACCCTGGGCCACATAATCCGAGAGCTCCACCATGTCTCTTTTCATGTAGTCCAGGGAGGTGTGTCTCAGGTCATTCATACCCACATGGACAATGACAGAGTCATACTTGTACTTGTGAAGTTACCTGAGTGTGTGTGTTATGTGTCAGATTCTGGCACCTGATAGAGACCTGACTGGTATCTTCCCCTTATTCAACCTAGTGAGTGGGACATCAGTGTGACTCACTATTGAGTTACCTATGACTATTGTATTGGGCAAGCTGTTTTGCCTTAAGGGCTTAGGTTGAGTGGCACACTGTGTAGGTGAGCTATGTGTCTTGTGGTTTGTGCTATGTTGTGGTGGTCGAGTGTGTTTCTGCCTTGGAGGTCTCTGCTGTTTGGGTAGATTTCTATTGAGAGCCTTCACAAAGGTGGGTGTGTGGTTTTTGTTTTTATGTGAGGGGTGTGATTGTGGGTGTTCCATGTGGTGTGGTGCAGGTGTTGACGTTCTCCTCTTGACCAGCTATTCCGGTCTTGGCTGGAGAGTGCATGGCTTCCAATTTGGAGATATAGGCGCATATCTCACAACTCTGAGTGTTGGGAGGTAAGAGGAGAGGGTTGTCTGTGTACATGAGGCAGTTGCTACACTGCCTCAGAATGCCCAAATTCACCAGGTTAATACGAGAAAGCAGAGGAAACTGATCTTTAGACATGCCAGGAGGGATGATCATCATTACTAAGTACTGGAGCTGTTTCCTTATAGGACATCTAGTGCTGGTAGCACTTATATTTGCTACAATAATTGCTACAAAAAGCCTAATGAAGTGCTGGTGAATAAGCTAATTAAAGTGCAAGAGAGAAGAGAAAGTTGAATGAGATGGAAAAACTGCCCAAACAGCCAATAAACTACAATTTCAGAGCCAGAAACCACTCCTGTTGTGGTAGATAGGCTGCCTAGTGCTTATCACTCCCACTGATAAGCTGGAAGGCTTCCCTCTAACACAGACGGGTCTGGGGAACTCAGAAACTTACAAAACAGACCTGGATACAGCAAATCTGTATCTGGACTACTCATAACAGGAAAGGCAGAAAACAAGCTTAGAACGTTTTTTTTTTCTGAAAAAAGCAGTTAACTTATAGCTGGAATACCTCAAAAAGGGTTTAAAACCATCCAGGTGAAGCTCTGGATACTGAAGACCTTTATTGAAGCTATGCTACTCAATTTTAAGGTAAAGATCTCAGTAAGACAAAACTCACAGTAAAGCACAGATTAATCACTTATAATCAAAAGAATAGCACTTGCAGTATGAAAAATACAGTTAAACAGCAATGAAGTGCAGTAAAATGCAGTTAAACAGTAATGAATTGCAGTAGATAGCAATGAAATATAGTTAATCAGTAGATTGCTTTGAAACAATAGCTCACAAATTACAATAGTAAAAGACATCACTAATAAAGCAGTGATTCAGTAGAACACTGTCATCAATTTAGTGATGCTACCAACAAGCAGTAATAAATATGGCAAACAGCAAAATGAAGTAGAAAGAGGTACCGTTTTTTTTTCATAGTAGAAAGTAAGAGAAAATAATGAGATAATTCAAGGTTCAGAAGCTAAAGGGGTGGGCCTTTGCTAAGTTCTCACTATAAACAATAGAATAAGCTGATGTAATGTGACTGGGGGAGTGTCCAGTATCAACCTTATACCAGAGGCAGGCAATTCAAAGCCACCAAGACTTAAGACCACCACAACTGGATGGGTGGGTGGGAAAAAACAGTTGTACAGATTAAAGAGATATGTATTAAACAGAAGTTTGTTTGTGTCTTTCAGCTTTTCCCAGTTAGGGGTCGCCACAGTGGAACTCCGGTCCGCTAATGATTGGTAGTGGATTTTTATGTACCGGGTTACCAGCCCTGATGCACAACCTTAAACGAAGGCACGCCCCATTCATGTATGCCTCCACACAGAAGACGCTCTAGCTGAGAATCAAACGGGACAACATCTTGCTATGAGGCGACAATGCTACCGCAGCACAACCACCGCAGTTCTGCCCTGCTGTGATATTTGAAAAAGATAAGTGTTTATTTTCAGTTGTCATCTCTACTTCTGTTTAATACAGTGTTTATTTTCAATTGTCACCTGTACTTCTGTTTAATATGTATTAAACAGAAGTACAGATGACAATTGAAAATAAACACTTATGTTTTTCAAATATCACAGCAGGGCAGTGGGCCAGTCTCTCTGCAGCTTAGAACAGCTTGAGCAAACAAGTATATCTGATTAAAAACACTGGCTATTAAAGGCAGAGAAACAGAAACCAGCCCAATTATCCAATCAAAAAAACAGTTTTGCAGGAATGCCCTTAGCTAGATTAAACCAGTCTGATTTACTTTCTCTCACAAAGAAACCATCTAGCCCTCTCTACACAAAGATTTCACTGCAAGCTGAAAGGGTCACAACATTAACAGATACTCAGGTCTATCACACAATGAAAAGGAGACTAAAAACAGTTGCACCAATTGCAAAAACAGTTGTACAGATTACAGAGATATGTATTAAATAGAAGTGCAGAAGACAATTGAAAATAAACACTTATCTTTTTCAAATATCACATCAGGACAGTAGGCCAGTCTCTCTGTGGCTTAATCATTGACATTATAAAATTGGACATTGCAGGGAGTGTTTTCTCATCTGCAGATACAGCTGGCACTACACTCCCTACACTGAATCAATAACCATGTTCCACGGCTCTCCATCGGCAATGCACCATGATTAATATGCATGGTACACTGCCGATGGGGAACCATGTACACAGACATGCTAACATTCCATGTAGGCCTACACAGATTTTATTAAATCCTCAGGAATGTCTTTGTGTAGTGGTACCATAGTGTTCCTCCATGTTGTTTTCTCATTCTTCTGTTTGTTGATGTACTGCTTATGTGTGTGGGACTTACAATCCAACACTTGCACAGTACATCAGTGCTATTGAAAACTAGCAATGGAGAAGGGAACATCTCCATTGCTTTTTATTATTTTTTTTAATTATAAAATCTGGACAGTTTAGAGCTATGAGAGACATGGGGTAGAAATACAATGAAAATCGGGTACATTTCTTTTGTTTTGCAGAAAGTACCTGATTTTTCTTGTATGTGTTCTTCCCTCCATACATACATTTCAACCTCTTTACTCAAGAAACCTTAAATAACAAGGGACAAAGGCCCCAAAATAGTGAACTATTGTAAATGTTGCTCTTATAAACTTGCAAATTTGTTGGAATAACAAAATTTGCGTTATCATGAAGGATATGAAGTCTGAAACTGAAATGTTTGTCCTTATTTAGTGACTTCACTCCTCAGTTATTTGTTGGAAAACTACAAATTTTATGAGGAACCGTAAAAAAAAAAAAATCCGGACATTCTGTGAAAATTTAGACAGTTGAAATGTATGCCTCAGTAACATATGCCAGTAGAATAAACTCTAATTGCTCAGTGGTACTTCAGCTACCGGACTTTTTTCTGTTGATATATGCTTGATTTACAATGGGCATGATGGTTGGACTGACCAATCAGCGTGCACATTTTTGAATTGTAATGAATTATCATTGTATAATTCTTTATAACTAACATCAGTCCAACATCACATAAATTGGTCAATTCTTGCCTTCCCTTAAAACCCACTCCTTTTGAACATTAATCTATATGTATTGTTCTCACAATTTCCATGCAATTTGTTACTTTGCTTTTCTAAGGATCCCTTTTCTGGTTCTTTTATGTCATTTACAATGTTCAGTACTTCAAATACAGTTGGTTTAGACCTTGATTTCCATTTTCTAGCAATTGATTTTTGGCAGCCACCAGAATTAAACTTAAACAATTCAGATCCTGTGTACCAGTTCAAAAGAATCATTTCTTTAGTTAAAGCCATTATCTCACCCAATATTGCTGACAGAGTGCTCTGTAGGAAATTATTTAAATCTGCCAACACATTACACTCCTAAAACATATGTTCCAAGTTATCTCTTTCTTCGCCATCATACCTCCAAGATTTGCTATTTACCTGAGAAAACTTCTTTGAAGTCTACTTGGGAAATAAAAATACCTATAGGAACACTTTCAGGCAAAAATCCTAAACCTTCTGGACTTGATTGCAAACTTGTATGTCCTTCCATTGTTTCCTTGTAAATTGCTTTTCTGGTCACTGTTCCTAATCGTTTATAGCTTCCACTTATTCTTATAAGTATATAGTAGAATATATTACATGCCCTACTAATTATCCCTTTTTAACAACAGTTTCTGTTCTAGATTCAACTAAAAACTCTACCAAACTAAGTCGTTCACTTAAGATTCCCCTATCTCTTTGTTTCTATATTAATATCAATCCCTTGTAGGGAAGGCAGTCTAGCCTTCAGTCCAAGCATCTTCTTGGCCTCATCTCACTCTAATACCTTTCCCTCTCTAGTTATTTACTCCCAATACCTTGGTTCCTTTTTGCCATTTTTCTCCAGTAAATTCCAGCCCCCTCTTGTCTATTTTTGTACCCCTACTTGCAGTCACCCCAGTTGGCAACATCTCTGTTCATTCTCATGTTGGCCTAGTTCTTATAATGATTTTTTCTACTTTATGGATATAATATTCTGTACGGTTGTTATTTTCCTTAAGGATCTGCATCCAACATCCCACTCTGTCCTTATTTCTTGAAATTCCCTCCTGCTTCATCATCGTGCCTTTTCACTTTGAATTATAACCTTCTGCTTGTGTTATATACAAGAGCTTTAACTGGGCAGCTCTAAAACATCCCTCCAAATCAGGCAGTCCTAAACCACCTTGTTCTATTGCAAGAATCAACTTAACCCACTGGGCAGTGCAGTGGTGCAGTGGTTGGTGTTGTTGCCACACAGCAAGAGGTTCTCCGGCTTGATTCTCAGCAGGGGTGCCTTCTGTGGGGGTCTGCATGTCATCCTTGTATTCATGTGGGTTTCCTACTGGTGTTCCAGTTTCCTCCCACTTTCCAAAGACATGCATCTGGAGCATTTCTCCCTGGGCCTCCACTGAAAATGGGCTCTGTCCCAGTTTGACTTCCCTGGTAAACAAATGTGAAATAAAATAAAAAAATGTTGCCCTCTTACCCTCCCAGACTTCTACTCTTTATTAATTATTGTCGACAACTTCATAAGTTGAAGGATTTGCTGAATAAGGAGAAGGTAACACTCAGGTCTCTAGCCAACTTCAATGCACTGGCTAAACATATTAACACTCACCCAGGTCACTATTTTAAGTTTACAGTCTTGGAACAGCTTGTAGTGGATGAGAGAGGTGGCCCCATTGACCAGTCATTAGAATTTAAAGAATTATTATGGCAATTGAGGGTAAATGCTACTACAAGTCCAGGACTCAATGACATGATTTCTCTCAGTAGTTTTTTAAAACTAAAAGCTGACTTTCTTTTTTAAAGGGGACAATGTTGTTACTATTGTTGCAATGTTATAAATATTATTATTATATAGTTTTATTGTTAGCAGGTAACTATTTTGTATTTTGGCTTTATCAATAGCTGTGCTTCCATATTTTTACATTTTTCATACTGTTTCTTTTGAATATAATCACAAGGAAGCCTGTATCTTTAAAATTACATATGTACATTAATTATATATGGTAATTTGTTAACTGATTTTAATATAAAATGAAGTGTGGGAGTGTGATTTTCATTCTGAAAAAGTCATACTTAATTGTGACGAAAGCACTCAATAAATTTGTATTTTTCTCTGGCATCCAGCTCGGTCTTTTTGTGTTAACTGTTCTTGGGTTGTTCATCTGTTTGCTTTGGTATGGATTCCAGCACACAGAGCGGAGGGGGTGTCAGAGATACTCATGAGGAGTTAACAATGGCTATCCTGAAACTTACTGTATATTGGTGTATTTAACATGCAAATTTCTGGTTTGGGACAAAAACTCGATTCCTTAGTGGGTGATTTTAACTGTCACCAATCGGTATCCACCATTGCTTCACAGGACTCCCTTTTTAGTATTCCACCAGGTCAAGGCAGCCCTAATCAGCAAGGAAGTGTTGGTACGATGGACACAAGTGGCATTACACCACATGGAACTTTAGCTGCTGCCAGATCATCGCAACGGAAAACACAGGCACAGGATAATGGAGTTTCACGGCAAGCAACAGCTAATGCATTCAGTCTAATTGACTGGATTAATAAAGACAGTGCCGGTTTTCATCACAGCGTTAACCAATCTATGACTCAAGGTACTGTAAATTCGATGTTAAAGAATCTTGAAAAAGACAGTTTAAAAATGAAAAAGCTGCAAAATGAGAACCAGTACCTTAGGGAATGTCTAAGATGAGAACAGGTCCCTAAAGGACTGAGGTACTGGCATTTTCCGAATGGCTTAACTAATGGCTCTGATTTATATAAAGATTTAATTACTTTATTCAATCGTCAGGGTTATGAACTGTTGCAGCTACTTATAAGGGACAATGATAAAAAATGTGGTGTATTGCAAGAATCTGTTAACAAACTTGATGCTTGTATAAAAAGGATGTGGGGTTTTGTACCATATATAATGAATACAATTCAGTGTTTGTTAATATTGACAAAAATGATTGATGAAATAAAAGGTAAAAAGAATAAAAAATTGGACAGAGATGCTAAAGATTATGAAGTAGGTTTAGCCTATCCTTTGGCAACAAATGGAAATGGTAATTCTGGGAAGAATAACTTCAATATGAATGAGGTTTTTGAGGAAACAACTGAAGATACTGATTTTTGTGGTGATAGTACCCCAGGTCCCATCCCTTTAGGACAACCCCTAAGAAGGTCAGAGAGAATTCAGCAGCAAGTTTAGAACCACAGGAGGCACTCCAGTGGGAATTATCAAGGGGATCAATACCATACACCTCAGAGCAATTCTGGGAGGGGGAGACGGGTGAATTGGCAACGAACAAGATAGTACCTGAGGATATGTCTAGCAACAATCACAGTGGTTCATGGGTTCATAGGTTGATACTAGGCTATCTGCCCTAGGGCATTTATAAGCCTAGCCAGAGTATGTTTGGCTTTCGCCACCCTTTTAGATTAGTTCACTGTGCCTCTGTATAGTAGGTCACAGAAGGTAGTCCTTTTAAGGTTTGTTTACTGTACCTTTGTCAAGCAGCAACACAGAAGAGATCCCAGGGGTAAACTTACGATCTCCCATCCATTCGTCAAGATTTCTCTTGAAGAGGGTCAGTGAGGGGCTCTGCCTGACATGGATTGGGATTTTGTTCCAGAGTGAGGGGAGCCTCTGGGATATGAATCTGTCCCTCCAGCATGTCCTATTTATTTCTGTGCTGAGGTTCAGGTCCCTGGAGCGTGTAGCTCTAAGGGATTTAGATTTCCTGAGGTGAAGCATGTCCATTAATTCTGGGTTGGACATGGCTTTATACGTCAGACACAGATCGCCTCTGAGTAGGCGATGCAACTGAGTAGAGCTGGAGTTTCTTTAGCCGAACTGCATAGGGCATCTGTTTGAGCCCCTTGATCCTCTTGCTGAGATACTTTTGGGGTCTTTCCAGTTGCTGAAGGTGTTGGGTAAGGTACATCCCAAATGGGGCATTGTACTCAATTATGGGCCTGATAAGTGATGAGTAGAGGGGCACAATGACCTCTCTTGATCTAGATGTGAACCCTTTCATGATAAAGTGGGCTATATAGAAGGTCTTTCTAACCACTTTGGCAACGTGATTGTCAAAGGAGAGATTGCTATCTACTTGGGTCCCCAAGTCCCTAATTACTTCTTCTGTACTTAATGGATTACCACCTATGTGGTAATTTGTGGGCACTTTGTTTTTTTCCAAAGGGGATGACTATGCACTTTTTGGCATTTAGCTTTAGGCCATGGCTCTGGCACCAGTTATCCATCTCTGTGAGACCCTTTTGGAGGATGATTGTGTCAGTCGGAGAGTCGATTATAGCACCCAGTTTGCAGTCATCTGCGAACTTGGTCAGCCATAGTCCACCCGTGTTAGCCTGTACCTCAGAGAAATATATACCGAACAAGAGAGGTCCCAGGACTGAGCCTTGTGGGACACCACTTGTAACTGGTTTAGAGTCTGACATGGCACCTGCTATTCTGACCATGTGGGTTCTATCCCTGAGCCAGTTTGCAACCCATCTTGTGACATAGGGGTTGATATTTAAGCTGAGCTTATTTATGATGCCCGAGTGGGGTATTGTGTCAAAGGCCTTTGCGAGGTCCAGGTAGGCTGGGTGGACTACCTTCCCTTCATCTATGGCTTTGGTAACTGTTTCAAAGAAGTCGACCAGGTTCAAGAGGCAAAATCTGCCCTTAATGAAGCCAAATTGGGTAGGATCCATTGTCTGGAGGTTCCCAATATCTTTGTTTATGATTTCCATGATGATACGTTCCATAGCTTTGCAGACCAGGCTAGTCTGGCTTATAGGACGATACTTTCCGGGGTCTGTTGTGGCACCACCTCTGTGGAGTGGGACCACTGTTGCTGTACACCATTCCTTGGGAACATATCCTGTAGTAAGGCTGAGATTGAACAGTGACTTTATATGAGGGTTTAGTTCTTCTTGGAGCTCTTGTAAGATGCAGCCCGGGACACCGTCTGGTCCCATTGATGCTGTGTTTTTAGCTTTGGAGAGGGCAGCTCTCACCTGTGCATCTGTGATCTCAGGAAGGCTACACTCTGTTGGGAAAGACATTTGCTCTTTTGGGGGGGAAGGGGGGGAGAAGTTTGCACTGAACCTTTCTGCCAGGATGTTGGCAATGTCTGTGGGTTCAGTGAATTTTTTGTCATTTTGCACTAACTCAGAGCATATCTGGGAGTTGCCTCCCAGGTTTCTGACATAACTGAAGAAGGCCTTGTGATTATCTTTAGTGTCTTGTGCAATTTTTCTTTCAAAGCTGGCCTTAGAAGGTTTTATGAGGGATCGTAGTTTCTTGCTAGTACTGATCAGTGACGCCTTCCCTTTTTGGGATTTTGCTCTGTCATGTAGTAGCTTTCTCCTTCTGTTGTATAGCTTATTTATGGCTGGGGTCCACCAGACAGGTTCCTGCCTTTGGAGGAGTGAGTCTTGGTTTTATTTGGGATAGCATGCTCCATGCATTCCTGTAGGTGTCCATAGAATGCTTTTGTAAAAGATTCTGCATTTTGGGCCATATTGTCCACTGTCCCGGGGGCTTTGAAGAATTCCACCTCAGTTTTGAGAAGTGTGAAGTTTGCTTTTGAGAAGTTCTTCACCGTGGTTTCCTTGGCTAGGGGTGGGGACGGAATATGGATGTCCAGTGAGATTTGTTTATGGTCTGATCTTACCAATGAGGGGTAAACCTCTGGTGTGGAACATAGACACCCCATGTTGGTGATGACCAGATCCAGTATGTTTTCCCCTCTTGTGGGAGTGGTGACCAGTTGTTCCATAGCATTTGAGTTTATAAATTCTAGGAACCGTTGGGCGGTGTTTGGGCTTGAGTAGTTTTCCCAATCGATGTTTGGGTAGTTGAAGTCACCCAATATAATAGTGTTTGGAGAGACCTTCATATTCTCCAGTGTTCTCAGGAAAACCGAGTGAGGTTCCTGTGTTTGGGAAGGTGGTCTGTAGCAGGCTACAAACTGAAAGGCAGTTTTGCCCACTGTTAGTTGCACATGGATGGTCTCCGAAGCTTCGTGCAGTGCCACTAGCCTGGAGGTGTGGGTATCTTTGATAAATATGGATACTCCCCCTCCTTTTGTGGTTCGGTCCGAGTTTTGGGGCCGGAAAGCATCATATGAAGTATAGCCTGGTAGTGCTGGAGTGCTCTCGGGAGCCTTGAACCAGGTTTCTGTTACTGCACAGATATCGATATTCTCCATACTGAGGAGAGTCTCCAGTGCATGCATCTTGAGGTTTAGACTTCTGGCATTGAGCAGCATTACCCTTAGTTTTTTTTTCTTTGTGTTGTCTATGGGGGTGAGTTTGTCTTTTGAGCCTTGCCTAAAAAAGGCACTATGGGGGAGACAAGAGCCTTAGCTAGTATTCGAAAACCCAGGGGTGACAGGTGCAAGCCGTCCCTAGCAAAGCAATGTGGCTTGTCGAGCATGTCATCCCAGGCTGACAGACACTGGATCCCCTTTGAATGACACCAATACTTTAGCCAATTGTTAAAATTGATCATTTTGTCTTTATACTGTGGCATCATTCTTGGTGAGGGTAAGATGCTACTCAAGGTCAGGGTCATACCGGCCTGGAATACATTATCAAAGAGCTCCTGTACGTCTTTTTTCATGTAGTCCAGGGAGGTACATCTCAGGTCATTCACACCAGCATGGACAATGACGGAGTCATACTTGTACTTGCTTTGGAGTGATCCGAGTGCTTATGTTATGTGGCGGATCCTGGCACCTGACAGGCAGCTTACAGTGATCTTCTCCTTGTTCAGCCTGGTGAGTGGGACGTCAGTGTGTCTGACAATAGAGTCACATATTACAAGTGTATTAGGTGTGTTGTTTAGCTTTAAGGGCTGTGACTGTGTGGCATACTGACTTTGTGAGCTATGTGCTACGTGGATATTGTTTCGTGGTAGGTGTTGCTTGGATGTCTGCTTTGGAGGTCTCCGCTGCTTAGGCAGATTTTTATTTAGAGCCTCCGAGTATGTTTTTGTGTGTTTATGTGTTTGGTTTGCCAATATTTTAAATGACCACAAAGATTTAAAATATACAATCTAAGTAGTGTCCAAGTTACCAAGGAATGGGCAAACCTCTTCCAGAAAGGGTTACATTTTGTACCTTTTAAAAAATTTTATGTAAAAAAAACCTTATTAGATGTCATTATATACTAGAAAGTTGAATCTTTGTGTGACCTTGCTTGAGATCAACAATAGTAATAACTATCCTATTTTATGTAAGAAGACGAGTGTATTTAACCCTCCATTACACCCCACCATTCAGTTGTCTCAAGGAATCTGTATGAAAGAAATCAGAGACCTTTCTAGAAGCAAGGATTGTACCACATTGTTGAATTTAACTAGGGAAGAAACCACCCTTCTTGATAGCATTTCTAATAATAGATCTGTTTGAGTTATGAAACCTGATAAGGGGGTAGATTGGTGGTCATGGACCAATATAGGTACATTAATTGTATGCTAAGACACTTACTTGGGGATGGGTATGAGCAAATTTCCCGTAATGAATTAAATATAGCATACAGACATGTGGACATGGTCCTAATGGATTTACTTCTGAATGACCAGATTACAGAAGTGGATTTCAATTTTTGTATACAAAAACATCCGAAGACCCCAACTATTTTTGGGATCCCAAAGATCCACAAGGATATCAACCATCCCCCATTAAGACCTATAGTGGACACCAAAGGTTATAAAACTGTTTTCATAGCTAAATTCTTGGACCATCAGTTAATAAATTGTTTGACTTCATTCACTCATATTATCAGAGATTCATGGGACTGTCTGAAGAAAAGTAAGCAGGAATATTATTGTAGTAACATCATTTTCACTACAATTGACATTAAATATTTATTTAATGTTATCCCACATAATGAAGGCATTGAGTTGTTTTATGATTTCCTATGCCAGCATACTTCATTTTCACACACAAAAATACTTACATTAAGGACCTTGATTGAATTAGTTTTGGGGAATAGTTTTTTGACATTTGAGGGACACTTATTTAAACAAAGGTCCGGAATAGCAATGGGTGTAGCCTGTGCACCGATTTTTGCTAATATAGTTTTGACTCAGTGGAAATTGTCCAATGTTTTTACATCAGAAGGGATGTGACATTGTAGACTTTATGGACGATATCTAGATGACATCCTATTTTTTTTGATTGGTAACCGAGACCAGTTGTCAGAAATTTTACTGTTCCTCAATTCTAGCACTACATTTTTGAAATTCACAATGGAGATACATACTGAATCCATCAGTTACTTAGACATACAGATCAGCAATAATTATATCAACAATCAATTTTGCTCCACAATCTTCAGGAAGCCAACATACTCAAACTCCCTTCTCCATTTTGAGAGCGGGCACCCCCTGCACCAAAAACGATCCCTGGTCAAAAATCAGGGTGTGAGACTTGCCCATATGATCAGCAAATTTGAGGATTTTTACAAGGAAAGGGGTGTTTATTGAGCATGTTAATGAAGAGGGGTTATTCTGAAGAATTTGTGAAACTATTACTGGATGAAGTAACTAGAAAGAGAGCGGAGGGATATTTCTATCCCTTGTTAGGGTTAGATATCTCCAGATTGTGTGCACCTTTGGAGAACAGTGTACTGACAGCTGATTGCTACAGGAATGGGTTGATACTTACATATACTCCACAATTTCCTCTGATTCATGACATTATTGTCAAAAATTGGTTTATTTTAAGAAGTGATGAGACCATAGGGGTGAAAATAGGTGAGGCACCTGTAATAGTGATTAAAAAGGACACTAGTGTAAAGAACCTACTAGAAAGAAATAAGGGTAGGAACACCAAATGTGTTGTAGGTAAAATGACAAAATGTGGGCAGTGTACTCAGTGCAAATATATTTTGGAGGGCGACAAAGTCTTCATAGACGGATATGGTTGGGTGAGATTCAATATGAAAAACAATTGTGGTACCAAATATGTGGTTTATGCAGGTATATGTCAGGATTGTTCTAGTTTTTATATAGGTAAAACCAAGAATGTGTTTAGGACATGCATATACCAGCATATGTACGGCATAGGGAAAAGTAATCTAAAAAATGCACTGGCTAAACATGTTAACAATCACCCAGGTCACTATTTTAAGTTTACAGTCTTGGAACAGCTTGTAGTGGATGAGAGAGGTGGCCCCATTGACCAGTTATTAGAATTTAAAGAATTATTATGGCAATTGAGGGTAAATGCCACTACAAGTCCAGGACTCAATGATATGGTTTCTCTCAGTAGTTTTTTAAAACTAAAAGCTGACTTTCTTTTTTAAAGGGGACAATATTGTTACTATTGTTGCAATTTTATAAATATTATTATTATATATATTGTTTTATTGTTAGCGGGTATTTATTTTGTATTTTGTATTTATCAATAGCTGTGCTTACATATTTTTACATTTTTCATACTGTTTCTTTTGAATACAATCACAAGGGAGCCTGTATCTTTAAAATTACATATGTACATTAATTATATATGGTAATTTGTTAACTGATTTTAATGTAAAATGAAGTGTGGGAGTGTGATTTTCATTCTGAAGAAGTCATACGTAATTGTGATGAAAGCACTCAATAAATTTGTATTTTTCTCTGGCATCCAGCTCGGTCTTTTCGTGTTAACTGTTCTTTGGTTGTTCATCTGTTTGCTTTGGTAGGAGTTGGAATATAACAGTTTTTTGGGTCTTTGCTGGTTATAAACCAAAACTGGAACAGAGACACCAAAATCGATAACACTAAAAACTCTGTATGCGGTAGCAGTGGTTGTAAGGCAGCAAGTAGAAACCAGTCCAAAACTAAGAAGACACTTTAATAATAAAATAATAAAATCACAAAATGAATTGTATCCACAAAGTTAAGCTCCTTTGTCTCATTTATTAAGACTTCCTCGGAACTATCTATGCAATTAAAAACACTTGTTTAAATACCCTTCTTATTACATAATAAACCAGTCAACCTTCCAAATTAAAATTACTTGATAATTACCACAAAATACCTAAAATCTCCTCCCTGATTTAACTATTACATATTTAAATATTTAAATATTACATACTTAAATATTTAAACAAACTTTAACTTAAGCATACAAAAAATCCACACTTAACCTTTAAAAATAGTGAAAAATGTGTAAAATATGTGTAAGACATATATAAAAAGTATGTATAAAAAACTTGAAGATAATTTATGTACATACATACATACACACACACACACACACACACACACACACACACACACACGCAAACATTGTTTTGTATATATAAAAATACTTTTACACTTAAAATTGTTTTAATTTCAAATCAGAATTTATAGAGCAACATTCATTTAATCCAGGATAGTCAAGTGTGGAAAATGCTTCCAATGTTCTCATATTTTTAATAAAGGACAATATTACAGTGCAGTGTCCAGGCATAACCAACAAAGACTTCCTCAGTTTTTAACTGAATCGAGAAAAGAATCTGCTGTTAAAAAGAGGTAGTAGGACATATAAACAACTGCAGGATAACTATAGAAATCAATCAGAAGTGGTTAGAAAAGACTGGGAAGAGAGATTAGACAAGCAATTCACAAAGAAACAATGGGAGGACATATGTATGGCTCCCAAATATGCAGCAAAATATAGAAGAGTTCAACATTTTGCCTGGAAGTGTTTGCATAGATACTTTTATACTCCAAGCAGGCTCCAAAGAGTTTTTCCTCAGGTAGATGGCAAATGTTGAAGATGTAATGGAGAAGAAAGAGGTACCTGGGAGCATATGTTCTTGGAGTTTAATGAGTTGGCAGACTTTAAAAAAATCTCTACAAGGTACTCTGTCAGGAATACCTGGTGATAAAATGAGTGTAACTAAGGAAAAGCCACCAGAAACTTGGTATGCTCTACCACCATTGTTGCTATCTCACTCCCTCTGCTAAGTTCACTCTCTCTACCACATTCCTCATCCCTTCTCTCCTATAAGGTGCCCCACTCCTAACTAACCTACAGTCCACACTTAAGTCAAAACTCTCCTCCTGCTATAATAAGATTGCCAAGTTTGCCACTAGCCAAAATTCTTCTACCCATCACTGTGTTGCCCTTTACAAACTAAATTGGTTAAAGCTAGCCAAGTATCTCACCTACATTCATCTCACTCATGCTCACAAACTCATTTTTAGTCCCTCCCTCTGTCCCTCCCTATCCTCATCCCTTAAAATGCACCTTCCAGAAAGATCCTTAAGATCCAGCAATCAAAACTTGATAGAATTGCATAAACCCACCCGCCCCCCCTAGCAAAAATCTCCTATGTTTTGCCCTTGGGTGTCAGTGGAACTCCCTACCACCATCCATCCATACCATCTCTAATCACTCTTCCTTCAAAACCTCACTGCACTCACACCTAACATCTCTCTGGGAATGCTCCTGCACCCATCCCACATAACCTCTTCTCCTCTCTATACCTCAGACAGCTCAGGTACTCCAGAGTCCTATTCTTTTCCTCATAAAGTACTAGCAAGAATTTACAACAATTCTTATTTTTATTAACCTTGATTGTTTACTTCATATTGTATCTGTAAATACTATGATTTTATTTGTACCTCTGTATTTACTGTTATATAATTACTTGTTTATAACTTTTGTTATTGTGGAGCTTTTTACAATTACTTGTTTATAACTTTTGATATTGTGGAGCTTTTCTCCCCAGGACTCCATTGAATATGGGTTCTTCTTGGCCCAGTGGACCATCCTGGCAAACAAACTGAAAATAAATAAATAAAATAAATAAAAAGATTTTTTTCAGCTGGGATACATGATCTGAATTGTCTGGGCATATTAAGGCCTTGTTAAGCTTAATTCTGGTGGCTGCCAAAAAGCAATTACTAGAAAATGGAAACCAAAATCTAAACCAACTATACTTGAAGTAATTACTTGAGACATACCTCCCTGGACTACGTGAAAAGAGACATGGAAGAGCTCTTGGATCATATAGCCCAGGCAGGTATGACCCTGAGTAGCATTCTGTCTTCGCCCAGAATGATACCACAATATAAGGACAAAATGATTGACTTCAACAATTGGCTAAGCTTCTGGCGTCATTCAAAGGGGATCCAGTATCTATCTACCTGGGACGACGTGATTGACAGACCACAATGCTTTGCCAGAGATGGTCTGCACCTGTCTCCCCTGGGATTCAGGTTACTGACTAAGGCTTTTGACATCCCTATAGTGCCTTTTTTAGGCAAAGTTCAAAGGACAAAACCCCCATCGTAACAGGTACAAGCATGCAAAATCTGAAGGTAATGCTACTCGAAGTCTAAATGAGCACTCTCTCAAGGCACTCCTAAAAATGGAGAACATCGATATCTGTGCAGTAACTGAGACCTGGTTCAAGGCTCCAGAGAGCACCCCATGCAATACCAGGCTACAACTCTTACCACACATTTCACCCACCAAACCAGGACCTAAACACTAAAGGTGGAGGAGTGTCCATATTCACCAAGGATATTCACACCACCAGGCTAGTTTCCCAACACAATGCATCTGAAATTCTCCAGGTGAAACTAACACTAGGTAAGACTGCAATCCAAATTGTAGCTTGCTACAGATCCCCCATTATGCCCCAAGATCCTCTCTACACTTTTCTAAACATACTGGAAAATATTAAGATATAACCAACTACCCTGACATTAACTGGGAAAACTACTCATGTACCAACACCGTTGCCCAACGGTTCTTGGAATTCATAAATTCCAATGACCTGGATCATCTAATCCATAGTCCCACCAGGGGCTTGAATATCCTAGACCTGGTCATTACCAACATGGGAAATTGATGCTCCACACCTATGGTCACTCCCTCGTTGGTCAGGTCTGACCATAAGCTAATCACCCTTGACATCCACATCCCTCCCCCACCCACCAGTAAGGAAACCTCTGTAAAAAACTTCTCCAAAGCCAACTTCATGCTACTCAAGTCAGAAGTGACAAACTTCATGACACCCATGCAGACGGGATGTTCGACTGCTGAATCCTACACTAGGGCACTGTACGAGCACATCCACTCATGCATGAATCATCCCATCCCAAATAGAACTAAGACGCTCTCCTCCAAAAAAAGGAAGCCAATCTGGTGGTTCCTTGCCATAAACAAACTTTACAACAAAAGGAAAAAACTGTTGCAGAAAAGAGAAAAATCCCACGATGCAAAAAAACTCCCTTACCAGCCTCAGTAAGAAGCTGAGATCCCTCATAAAATCCTCCAAAGCTAGTTATGAAAATAAAATTGTCAAATATTCCAAAGACAACTACAAGGCATTCTGTAGCTATATCAAGAATCTAAATGGCAGTGCTCAGATCTGCTCTAAATATACTGATCCCAAGGATATTGCCAATACCCTGGCAGATCGATTCAGTGCCAACTTCATCCCTCTCTACCCCCTAAAGGGCCCATCTCAATACTGAAAGATTGCCACATTCCGGTAATAACAGCCACATAGATAAAAACTGCTCTCTCCAAAGCTAAGAATACAGCATCCATGGGACCAGATGACATCCCACACTGAGTACTACATGAACTACAAAATGAACTGGTACCTCACCTAAGTGCCATGTTTAATCATAGCCTCACCTCAGGCTTCATGCCCACTGAGTGGTACACAGCTACAGTTATCCCTTTCTACAAGGGGGGATCCACCATAGATCATGGGAACTACCGCCCCATCAGTCTGATGAGCCTGATCTGCAAGGCCATGTAATGTATTATCATGGAACTTATAAACAAAGATATTGGCAACCTTCAAACAATGGACCCCACCCAGTTTGGGTTCCTGAAGGGCTGATCTTGTCTTCTGAACCTGATTGACTTCTTTGAATCAGTCTCCAGAGCTGTGGGTGAGGGTAAGGTGGTCCACACAGCCTATCTAGACCGCGCAAAGGCCTTCAACACCATCCCCCACTCTGGAATCATAGATAAACTTATTAAGCTGGGCATTAATCCCTACATCACTTAATGAGTTGGCAACTGGCGTACTGACTGAACCCACACTGTAAAAGTAGCCGACTCCAAATCCATCTCCAGACAAGTGAGAAGTGGAGTACCTCAGGGTTCAGTCCTGGGACCGCACTTGTTTGGCATCTACTTCTCTGAAGTACAGGCCAACACTAAGGGACTCTGGTTAACAAAGTTCGCAGATGACTGCAAACTGGGTGCCATTATTGAATTCCCAAATGATGTGGATAGTCTACAAAAGGGCGTTACAGAAACAGATGCTTGGTGTCAGAGCCATGAGTTCAAGCTCAATGCCAAGAAATACATAGCTATCCCCTTTGGAAAAAAACATGTATCCTTGAATTACCACCTAGGTGGCAGTACACTAAACACTGAAAGTGTGATAAGAGACTTTAGGGACACAGGTGGACAGTGGTCTCACCTTCGATAACCACATCGCCACAACTGCAACAGTCAGGAAATTCTTCTATGTGGCACACCTCATCACTAAGGGCTTTTCATCCAGAAAAAAAGGAGGTCATTGTCCCACTGTACTCATCCCTCATTAGACCTATTATAGAATACAATGCCCCGTTTGGTATGTACCTCTCCAGACATCTGCAACAACTGGAAAGGCTGCAGAAATACCTCACTAAAAGATTCACAGGCCTAAAGCAGATGCCCTATGCTGACTGTCTAAAAAAACTCCAGCTATACTCTGTCACATATCATCTACTCAGAGATGATCTCTGCTTAACATACTAGGCCATGTCAAACCCAGAGCTGCTGAACATGCTACACTTAAAGAAATCCCAATCCCTCAGAGCCACACGCTCCAGGGATCTAAACCTTGTCATCACAATGAACAAAACATGCTGGAGGGATAGGTTCCTGACCCAGAGACTCCCCAGACTCTGGAATAGACTGCCCATACATGTCAAGTAGAGCACCTCTTTGGCCCTCTTCAAAAGGAACCTTGACGATTGGATGGGAGAAAGGAAATTCACCCCGGGGATCACGTCAGTCACCCTGCTAGACAGTAGTCCAGGGAAGTAAATATTGTGGGAAGAAATAGCCAGGGAATTGTTATGGCTAGGCTTGTATAGGCTCTAGGGCCAATAGCCTAGTATCAACCTATGAACCTGTGAATATTGTAACAGATATAAAAGAATAGAAAGTGGGATCTTTAGAAAACAGTAGGAGTAAATTACACAAAAAATGGAAATAGTGGGAACAATGCATGAAGAAAAATGTTTTGGAGGTGGAATGAGATATATAAGTGAAGGCAGGAATTGAACAATGTATGCAATGTTGCTTTGATTACATGATATTTAACAATATATGTGATGTATAATGTTTGTAAATGTGAACTTGTTAATATGGTTTGATTACTTTTATATAAATGCAAGTTTGACTATGTCACAATTAATAATTCAGTAAAAGTATTTAAAAAAATATTTAATACAGACATATAGACCCACATATGCTGAGGCACATAAATGTAACTTGTCTAAACCCCAAACACCTCCTAGATGAAGTATGCATAACAAATACCCTCAGCAGCCCCAAATGTCCTCTTTCAAAACAATACCCACATAAACACATACAGCCACATCTCATGGAGCCTCTACTTCCCAAGCCCATAAGGCAAGCCAGCATACAGTCCAACATTCTGGTCATTGAAGACTCCATCGTGAGACACACTGATGTCCCTCTCACCAGGCTGAGGAAAGAGAAAGTCAGTGTCAGTTTCTTATCAGAGACTAGGATCCACCACATTATGCTTGCACTTAGGTAGGACCACAAGTACCAGTGTGGCTCAGTCATAGTCCATGTGAGTGTAAATGACCTGAGATGTACCTCCTTAGACTATATGAAGAGAGACATCACAGAGTTCTCAGAATATGTGTCCCAGGATGGTATGAGTCTAGCATTGAGTAGCATTTCACCTTCTCCAAGGATGATGCCACAATATGAACAAACAATGACTGACTTTAATGATTGGCTTAGTTTCTGGTGTCATTCTAAGGGGGTGCAATATTTGTCAGCACAGAAGGAGGTGATCAACAGACAATACTGCTTTGCCATGGATGGTCTGCACCTCTCTCTTCTAGGCTTTTGAATATTAGCTAAAATATTGTCTTCTCCCATAGTGACTAGGCAATGCTAAAATGAAAGCACGTCTGACATAGCAAATCAAAACCAAGAAAATCTAAAGGTATTACTGCTTAATGCTAGGAATCTAAACAAAAAACTTCTCTCCCTAGAAGCTCACTTCACCCTAGAGAATGCTGACATCTGTGCAGTCACTGAGACATGGTTTAAAGCCACTGACAGCACATTAACAGTACAAGGCTATAATGCATTCCACACTTTTAGACCAGCTACACACAGACAGGGACTAAAGGTGGAGATGTCTCGATTTACATCAAAAATAAATATACCTCAAGGCTGGTCAAACAGGACAATGCACTTCAGCTGCTCCATGTTAAATCATCATAGACAAAATCTAATACCACTACTTTGCAAGCTATAGGTCCCCCTCTATGACCCTGGAAACCCATATCATGTATTTAGACATTTTGGAAACATTCAACATCCAACTTAATACCATATTTATGGGTGACTTTAATTACCCCAGTATTTACTAGGAATCATATATGACACCAAACATACAGGCACAGAGATTCCTGGATCTTGTAAACACAAACTCACTGGACAAGATTGTCAATACGCTAACTAGGGATGCAACCATACTGGATCTGGTCCTCACTAATATGGGAGAGTGCTGCATGTTAAAGTTATACTACACTATTCAGGTAGTCTGTACCTTTACTCAATGAAGACACTGAGACAGTTCTGCTGTTACAACATTCATTTACTGCACATGAGGTTTACATCTAGCTTAACAATGAAAAGTATATACATCAAAAACGTACTTCATCTTAGAATAATCAAAGTCTCTCATACAAAAGAAAGAGTCCCAATCTTTACAGCGTCTTTTCTGCCTGCATCAGCAGTTTAGAGAATTTGCCAGAATAATAAGTCTTTCCATTCAAGCTGGTCTAATGACATTTTGTTTTCCATATTTTAAACATTCTGTTCCTGAAGAATAACTCCTTTCATCCTAGGGCTATCTTTGCGTATCATGTTGACGAGACACAGCTGCATACAAGAGTTCATCTTGACCTGCTTGTAGATAATAATTTTACAAAGCTGCATAGTTTATAAGAGATAAAATGTTTACTTCTGATTCTTATTAACAATGAATGCCAAGCTATATAGTTTTGCCAAGTTAGGTAATGGAGTTCTAGCTGAGTGCACTCTATACACTAAAATGCAGAACATTTATTTCACATTTTCAGAAAAATCCACAGAAATCCATTGTAACCTATTCTTTACTCTCCCACTGCACACCCCCCTAGTGTAATGTCTTTCCTGGTAAGGTCAGACCACAAAATGGTCCCCTATGAAGTAAAAATAAAATCTGGACCTTCAGCTAAACCTGGAATATTCAGGAACTACTCTAAGGCTAACTTCCTGCTATTAAGTGATAACCTGGGAAAATTTCAAGTCCCCATAAACCCTGAGAACATTGCTGTCTACAGAACTGTTCAAAGAAACCCTATACAAGTATGCTAATAGCTGCATAGAGGCAGCTGTACCCACCAGGAAGAAGTACAGAACAAAAACAAGCCACCTGATGGAATCACAAAAGCAATAGGCTGTATAACAAAAGGAAGAAAATCATGGGAAAAAGTAGGGGGTGCAGCATACAGCAGGATAAAAGCACTCTCAAACTAAACAAATAACTTAGAGGACAAATAAGTCTACCAAAGCAAATCTGATGTAAATCTGGCCTCCCAGGCCAAGGATAACCACAAGGAATTATTTAGCTATGTCCTCAACCTCAAAGGCAATATAAAATTAGAGCCACCTATACTGAGCCAAAAGATATAGCAAACCTACTGGCCAATAAATTCAGCTCCACATTTACCCTTCTCTCCTCCTCAACCTTCCCTCACGAAATACCATCAAATATAATTCCCCTTGCTATCACTAGGGAACAGGTCCTTAATGCTCTTTCTAAGGCCAAGAACACTGCATCAATGGACCCAGACAATATTCCAGGGTGTCTTCTAAATAGCATGAAACATGACCTATCAGGCCATCTAGAATTGAAATTTAACTGTATCCTCCAAACAGGCGTTGTTCCTCATGAATGGAGAACAGAAACAATCATCCCTCTGCACAACAATGGGCTAACTACAGACCCGTAAGTCTCAATAGTCTTATATGCAAAGCCATGGAAAGAATTATCATGGAAATTATCAATAATGATACAGTAAACCTCCAGACACTAGACACAACCCAGTTTGGTTTCGTCAAGGGCAAGTCATGCCATGAACTACTTTGAGAAGGTCACCAAAGCAATGGATGAGGGCAAAATAGTTCACACTGTCTACCTTGAACTGGTCAAGGTATTTGACACAATAGCCCACTCAGGCATTGTTGACAAACTCAAGAGGTTAAGTACAAACCCGTATGTTACCCAGTGGATAGCCAACTGTCTCAAAGACAGGACCCAGGAAGTTAGAGTTGGGGAGTATACCTGTACAAAGAGACCAGTCACAAATGGAGTCCCTCAGGGATCAGTCCTTGGACCACTCCTTTTGGCATTTACTTCTCTGAAGTCAAGGCCAATGTCAATGGTTTCTGGCAAACTAAATTTGCAAATGATTGCAAATTAGAAGCTGTCATTGAATCCCACACTGACTCAGATGTTCTCCAGGAATGGCTGACACAGACAAACAACTGGTGTTAGAGCCATGGACTGAAACTAAATGCCAAGAAATGCATAACAGTGTCCTTTGGGAAGTCATCCACCCCTGGTAGCTATTATATTGACAACAAGTAGTCAGGACTTAGGGACACACACAGACAGTAATCTAGCCTTTGATCATCACATGTCTACAGTGGTGAACAAATTATTCTATGTTGCATAACTTATAAATAAAGGTATGGCATCTAGATCCAAGGAAGTCTTTGTTCCACTGTATTCGGCATTCACCAGACCTATCGAGTACAGTGCCCCCTCTGGTATATACCTAACCAGGCATATCCAACAGTTGGAACATCCATAAAGATTCCTCACTAAAAGAACACTGGGCATAAGTAAAATGTCCCGTGCAGACTACCTCAAGGCCCTATCCCTGTATTCTGTCTCCTACAGACTGTTGAGGGGAGATCTATGCCTGGCATAGAGGGCATTGTCAAACCCCACTCTGATGGACTTCCTGCATATCCACAAAACAAACAACACCAGAATTACACATTCTAAAGAATTAAACCTTGCCTGTGATATAAATAGGACTTGCTGGAGAGACAGGCATGTGTCCCAGAGACTACCACATCTCTGGAACAGACTCCTCATCCGTGAGAAGCAGAGTTCCTCCCTAACTCAATTCAAGTGCAACTTGGACAATTGGCTGGGCAACAGGAAATTCATCCCTGGTTTGGCACCTATGTCTGTAATGGACAGAGGCAACCTGTAAATGTTTCATCTCCCAAGCCCCTTCTTACACTTATCAAGGGTAATAGAACTTGTCAGAGATGTGGAATGAATGGCTAGGCTTAAAAAGGACCTTGTGGTCATTAGCCTAGTAAACACCTATGAACCTATGACCATCCACATCAACTTAAAAATCCATTAATTTATCTCATGAATCTTTAAGATTTGTTATCACAATCAGGACCAATATGTTTTTGATTGACAAATTTTGGCCCATCCTGAAGTCAGACTGTATACCAAGTAGTGTTATTCCACATAACCAATCATACTCTGGCACATTTTTAGGGTTGCAAAAAGGTTTTAATTCAGGGTTTATATCAATATTGTTGTGAACAGTTTCTGTTGTACACTTTGTGGTTCATGCTCAGTGTATCAGTATATTGCTAAAGGGAAATGTTTTTCATCTGTACAATATTAACATTTTTCCAAGTTGTCAAATACATTATAAGTTATATTCATAGTTCCCTGTTTTGCACCTGGATAGCAGTTATCTGCTAAGAGTGCCACTATGGCTGTATGCAAATAAAATAAGGGCAGGTTGTTTGCGCTGTCAAAGGAAATGTAAAGGTGCTTTGATAACACATGTCTACTTTGCAAAAGCATAAAGGACCTGAAGATAAGCATTAAGTACATGTGAAGGGTCTGTATTATATTCTCGAATGTCAACAATGTCGAATCTGACATTGTCAACATGAGAATATCGAACACTCAGAATCTCGAGCATGTTAATGGAAATCTCTGTAAGGGGAGATTTCCGTTTACTGCAATGTAGTGCGGTCTCGGAGTTGGTATATTTAAGTAGCGAGGGATGTGGGGGGTGCAGGGGGGGCTTGCCCCCTGCTTAAACCAGTTAGGCTAATTTTTTTCTTTTTTGGTTATGTTTTTTTTATACGCTCGAGATTCTGAGCGTTCAATATTCTCGTGTCAACAGTGCCAGATTCAACATTGTCAATATTCGAGAATATAATATAGACCCCATGTGAAGGACTACATGATAGCAGTAGGCTTTGTATGACTTTGTATATTCTCAGACATTGCAGTTGAAGGTGGCTATGCACAGTCATGCTTGAAAGACTTAAGGCAAAAATAAATAAATAAAAGGTTTAAATATGTCTTATATAGGGGTATCCTTATTTGGATACCTTGTTGTTTGCTTTAAAGAAGGAAAGGGGAGACAAGAAATATTTATAAAAGGGAGACACAACATAGAGGGAAACACAGAAGGAAAACATCAAGAGGGTTGTGTCTGAGGAGGTGGGAGTGGAGGTGACTATGCTTTTGTCTGGATATAGATCACCCCTATTTTTTTTCAAATACAAAAGGGTAGAGTGGATGAGAAGCAGGTATGAGGGTACAGGACAGACAATAAGGGGAAGGAAGGAGATGAAGAGGACTGCAGCCCAACAACAGTCCCAGTCCACAAGGCCTCAAACATTTCCACTGCCAGATGGTGTTGCAGTGATGGACCTCGGTGTTGACAAGTCAATGGCCTATGGTGGCATGGAAGTCAATGACAAGTGAGGGAGCAATTCTTCCACCCATGACAGAGAAGCCTTGTTTGACTTAAGACTTCCATCCATGATCTGCTTCACCAACCTCCTCAACCAAGTCTCAAGGCCTCATTCAGTTTGGCTTGCCAGGCTGCCATGTGCCAGGGTGCCTACAAGACTGGTGCCACTATTCCAATATTGCAAGCATATCCCTGGACCAGCAGATGGTGAAAGTACCCTAACCTGGGTGGCACACAGCTAGGCTACTCCAGAGGAATTTGGATCTGTAAATAAATGAAGAGAAATATGACAGAAATAAAGTAAAGGACAAATGAATGCATAATTAAAATAAGAAAAAAAAGGTGGAGCCAAAGAAGAAATACACACAATAAATTCACACATAATGTTACACATCATTCAGTTTATTATTATCAATAAATTTTATTTTTATTAAATCTTTACTGAACTCAAACAAAATGTATGGAAAGTATTTATGCATGCATTGAAACAATGAAGAAGAATGAGAATACTGCTATGTAGTCTTGGTGGGTTTTTATTGGCACTCTACAGATGAATGATAATACATTTCATATTTGTGACTGATATGGATTTGGTTGTGATACTGCAGTGAAAGCAGTTTAGTCATTACATTACCATTCTTTATACATACTGTTGTAATATACAGTAACAAAATCAGTTAAATGCAGAATACTGCATGCATATATTGACACACCTTTTAGATTTGGTTGCAAATGCTGCACTAAAAGCACTGTAGGCCTTCACTTATTATCCTTTATAAATACATGCAGTTCTATATATAATGAAATCAGTTAAAGACAGAATACTGCATTTATTACTTTAATCGTACTTACCAGAGCCTTCATCTAATCTTGTTACTGTGCAATTTTGTTGAGCACGGTTATAAATAATCTCTTCACCTAGATAGAAAAGACATAAGACCATTGTTGTTTACCTGTATCTTACCTCTTTTATGTATCTTATAACCTTATATCTGCTTTAAATATTTATTCATATATGAATTCTCATAGTGTGTCAATTATTTCTTTTAATGCAAGTTATAAACAGTAGGACTGCATGTTCTTTCAAATTGTTACATGTTCATACATGTGCTCCATTTGTCTAATTGGGGTTTGGGGGAAGGGTGTTGTCTGGAAACTTTTCAAACATTTTCAGTATTTTGCTTCAAACTGTTATGGTTTGCATACCTAAGATGTAGTTTCATGTAATGGTCTGAGGATTTTCTTCAAGCAGAAGCAAAAGCTGTACACATACAGAAAAAAATGTAGTAATTGAAAGGAAGTTTTCCTTTTCTTTCAATTCAACATTCATTAAGCAAAACATAATGCTGTTACAGATAGATGCAGTGCATATATTTTAGGACAATCATGTGTAGTTTTGTGTTTTATGCTTAATAACTGCAAGCATATAACAGGATTGTTTTACATGTATACAGAAGTAATACAACTGGTCATTTCTCACTAAACTGTGTGCTGATCTTTCACATGATACTGCAACCTCCACCTGTACCACCCCTTCCTCCACTGTAACTAGCACATGGTGTCTGACTGAGTCCTGCCATCTTATATGTGTAGTTAATATTGTAGAAGAAATTACTGAGTTATATCATTCCTATAATGATCAATATTTTCTGGCCTTCACAAGGAAAATCCTTTATTTACCAAATATGTCTGTATGTACTTCAACTACTACCTAAGGTAATGCATACTGTAAATGAAATTATGTGGCAATGCAATTTTTTTGTCTATAAATGCATACATTTATATACATGAAAATAGTTATGAATGTACTCATGCAGATGCATATCTGTAATTTACAGACACATACATATATGCATACTTAGATGCATTTCTTTATTCATACATATACATTTGTATTTATAAAGAGAATTATGTTATCACATAAACATTCAATATATTGATACACCGATAGAGTTCTGTGTACAGATATGTTTATGCTTTTTTGCATCATTAAAACAACATTATAGATAAATATTTATAGTTACATGTATTTCTTCTACCAATTTTTTCAATTATGCAACCGTCATATAGTTTATTTTTTAAAACATATATTTAATATGACCCAAAAATTAAAAAAAGATAGTTACTATAGAACTCTGACCTTCTTGCTGCTACATGGTCCGCTGACTCAGTCAGCTATTCAGACCTATGCTTCTGTAGGTAATCATACCTGCGTATACTCGGGGGACCAGAACAGGTTATCCCTGTCTGGGATGGCAAGTATCCACCCAACTCTTGTCAAATGTCAGTTATATTTTTCCAGTCAAGCCCTCCAACACTCCTGGATCCTACCCTGGTATGAATCACTTAAAAGACAGAGCATTATCTTGGTCTCTTTATCTGACTAGCTCAGAGCACAGCCTCGTGCCTTAACAGGTGCTGCCATCATTCAAAGTGCCAGTACCAGAATGAAGAAAGCATGAGGGTTGTGGTTCTCAGAGATCTAGTAATAATTAGCTAGTATATAGAGTTTGCCATTATTTTTAATTATTACAAATGTATTTATTTAAATATATACATTCCTTTGGGATCATTAATGGATTTCATGAACTTAGGATTACAGTAGATTTTCTCCAAAATATGGCAGTTCCTCTCTTCCTTTTGTTAAAAGAAGCAGATGATAGCATTTTGTAACTGAAGTTATTTAAATATTGTATATCTTTATCTATAAATTAAGTCTCTTGCAAGAATATCTCCTCCATTTAATTTTAGATATCGCATTAATGATTTCTTTTTGTTGCCATTATTTAATTCATTTACATTAATAGATAATATATTAAAACTATTCATATTGTGTAAATCAAAACATAAATATAGTTCCTGGTTACTAGCCTGCGGCACGCTTGTTGAATTAAATAACTGGTAAACAAAACGATATATTTAAAACAAGCGGTGAAAGGGTGAGATGTACTGTTCATTTAACTAAACAAACTCCAGATAGATCCAAAACATGTAATGTTCAGCATAAAATTTATTTGTTAAAACGATAAGCGCTTTCACTAAGTTTAGCTTCTTCAGATCAAAGACAAACAGACATAAAATTCATGCGCCTTATATACTTAGTAACAGTCCAATTAATCTGTCAATAATTGCTTGATTAAGCTAATTACTACAATGGTAACTAAAACATCAAAAGCTGATATGGCAATGTATATCTTATAAGAGTGGCTAGCATATCAAATGACATCTAATAAAAACGACAGCAAGGGATTTATCATAGGCATGTGTTTAAAACACGGCAATACGAAATATTCTCATGAGCATAAAATTAATTAAGCTAAATATTACAATTACTACAATGGTAACTAAAACATCTAGAAATAATATGGCAATGTATATCTTATGAGAATGGCTAGCATATCAAATGACATCTAATAAAAACGGCAGCATAAGATTTCTCATAGGCATATGTTTAATGAATCATACTGAGGACAGAGAAAGCAGATGGATCATCTTGCTTAGGGCTGATAAGGGCCATGGATTAAATGAAAGAGCATCCATTAGACCTCATTTAAGAAAACGCAGACACATTAAATTCCAACATTGACTACATTATTATAATAATTTACTAGGTTGTTTGAGATATATATTATACATCTTTATACACACATATATATACATTTATTAATTATATTACACAATCTATTTTTAATATACATATATTTTAACAATCTTATAATAATTATCAAAATTAATATTACCATATATACATACACTATAGTGCATATTATTTCTCGGACATTACACTTATCAATTTATATTTATATTTATATTTATACTGCCATTACATAGAATTAGCAGCAGTTTTTATTTATACATATGTTTTAGATTAATTGTATTTATTCAACATATTTATACCCATACTTTTATATATTTATACCTATTTTTATATATATAACTTTTACGTCAATACAGTGATTTAATATATATATATACAAATTCATATCATTTTCTATATACAAATACTATCATTAAATACTACATGTTTTACATATTACTTGCTATTACATTTTGATATTATATATATGTTCATGTACATACTTTAAGATGTCTGCTATGTATTTAAACACTTGACATATATACTGATATTTTTATTCATCTTCATTTATTGTTACTAGTATAATTATTATAAGTTCATTTTTATTGGTTTTAATGTTATGCTCATGAGAATATTTTGTACAGCTATGTTTTAAACATATGCCTATGAGAAATCTTATGCTGCCGTTTTTATTAGATGTCATTTGATATGCTAGCCATTTTCATAAGATATACATTGCCATATTCTTTCTAGATGTTTTAGTTACCATTGTAGTAATTGTAATATTTAGCTTAATTAATTTTATGCTCATGAGAATATTTCGTATTGCCGTGTTTTAAACACATGCCTATGATAAATCCCTTGCTGCCGTTTTTATTAGATGTCATTTGATATGCTAGCCACTCTTATAAGATATACATTGCCATATCAGCTTTTGATGTTTTAGTTACCATTGTAGTAATTAGCTTAATCAAGCAATTATTGACAGATTAATTGGACTGTTACTAAGTATAGAAGGCGCATGAATTTTATGTCTGTTTGTCTTTGATCTAAAGAAGCTAAACTTAGTGAAAGCGCTTATCGTTTTAACAAATACATTTTATGCTGAACATTACGTGTTTTGGATCTATCTGGAGTTTGTTTCGTTAAATGAACAGTACATCTCACCTTTTCACCGCTTGTTTTAAATATATCGTTTTGTTTACCAGTTATTCATATTGTGTATTTAAAAATATTTATTTTTAAAGATAATATGACACATTTATCCACCTTATTAATTTAATAGTATATAAGACTCTAATGCATTCCTCCAACACAGTCTTAGAATTCAACATTTTTAATTCTTCTTTTCTACAAACTAAATGACTGTTGTTGTGTCTTTTGGCTTTTCCCAGTTAGGGGTCGCCACAGCGGAACTCCGGTCTGCTAATGATTGGTAGTTGATTTTTACGTGCCGAGTCACCAGCCCTGATGCACAACCTTCAACGAAGGTACGCCCATTCACGCATGTCTCTACGCAGAAGACACTCTAGCTGAGAATTGAACTAGACAGCGTCTTACTGTGAGGTGACAATGCTACTGCAGCACCACCACCCTGTGGATACTACAAACTAAATGAGTAAAACTCATAAATAAAAACAAAAATAATTCTTCAACTGTGACAGTATCTGTTACTAATAAAACACAACCTACCACAGACACCAATGTTCCTAGTTTGTCTATTGAACAAACTACTATATTATCTCTCTGACTACCAATACTTAAAATTCATCAAAAAACTAGCCGAAGGCTACAATGACTTACAAATAATTAATATAATATAATATAAAAATTAAAATAATAAGAGATTATTAATTTAATTATATACTTTGCCAATTAAAACTATTCCCCATTACTACACAAAAGGTTAATAATCCTCTTCTGTTAATCACAAATATTAAATAATCGAACAAATAGTGTACTATATACACCTATTTATGTAATAGTAGTATTAAGTATCCATTAAATAAATTATTCACTCATTTAACATTATTATAATCAAATCTCTAAATAAATAAGTAGAACAAACTAGGACTTGAAGAGATAAAGAAATGTGTAAACTTACATGTGACAGGTAATCTTTTCACACTAAACTAAACTATTATCCAAAAGTAAAACCAAAGCACATATATACATTCATCATGCTTAAAAAATATACACATATTTTATACATCTAACAAAAGCTCTAAATTAATTTTAAAAGTACAAGTGTCTATATCCCAAAATTGTGTAACACTCAATATGATAAATATCAAAATATTTAAAAATCCTTTAGTCTATTAAACAAATTTATAAAAATATTTTATTTATTTATTTTATTTATTTAACATTTGTTAACCGGGCTGGTCCAGCTGGATATATTTCCATTTTCAGTGGAGGCCCGGGGTAGAAAAGCTCCAATTTCAACAACTACCACCACAGCAAAAAAGGTTTAAAATTGAATACACATTAGTCTAATAAATACAACATACATCAACAGCTCATTTTACAGCATGTAAGTCTAGGGCAGTCCATAGACATTATTAGAGGTATCTTTAAAACCTAGGTAAAAATAGTTACACAGACAGTAACTTTCCTATGGTTAATTTACTAAACATATTATCAGAAAAATAGTTAGGGAAGAAAAGGAGGAGGTATAAAGCAAAAGGCAGGAAATACTACCAACAGGGTACATTCTTAGCTAAGTAGAAAGGATAATAATTGTTGTCAAGTAGTAGAGATTATTTGAGTTGCCTCTAAAGTAGAGGGATAGACAGGAAAGAGAAGAGAAGAGTAGAATGACAAGAAATGATAAGAGATATCTAGAGATTCAGTCTGGGAAATAGCAAGGGCATAGCCAGTGATTTTTAAGATATTTCTTAAGATTTTGCTTAAAGAGAGAAAGGGATGGAAGTGCAGTAAGGTAAGAGGGCAAGAGGTTCCAATGTTTTCCAACAGTATTTGAGAAAAGTGAGTCACCAGCTAAGTTGTTAGACTTGGTGGTCCTAGCTAGAAGTTTATTGGAGGAGCGTAAGGAATCAAGGTTCCTGTAGGGTAATATAAGGTTGTTTAGTACTGGAGTATTGTTAAGTTGATAGAAGATTTTATGAGTGATGGTAAGTTGGGAAAGTAACAAAAGGTTTTTTAGTTCTAGCTAGTCTAGTTGATGAAGGTTACGACAATGGTGAGTTCTATATGGGTTTCCAGTGGCAAATCTAGTAATACTATTGTAGGAGTTGGATAGTTTGGTAAGATTACTTTTTTTAGATTAGTGTAAATGGGGGCTGCATACAATAGAGTTGAAATTAAATGGGAGTGTGCAATAGTCATTTTGGCAGTTGGAGTTAGGAAATGTTTTATCCTATATAGGGAGCCCAGTTTTTTATTAACAGATTTAATAGTGTTATTAATGTGAATGTCAAAGGTGAGGTTATTATCAATTGTAATACCTAATAGTTTGGTGGAAGTGTCTGCTGATATAAGGGTACCATTGCTAGATTGAATGGAGAAATCTATGGGGGGGACTTGCTGTTTGTTGTAAACAGTAGTAACTTGGTCTTTTTAGTGTTCAGAAGAAGGCACCATTTAGAGAACCATGTCTCTATGGTGTTAAAAGCTGTCTGGGTTAGAGACTGTAGTTCAGAAATAGAGTTGGCAGAGCATATAATAGTGGAATCATCAGCATATTGTATACAGGTTGTTTGAGGAATGGCTATTTGAAGGTCATTGATGAATAATGAGAAAAGGAGAGGACCAAGAATGGAACCTTGAGGGACTCCCAGGGAAATAGGAAGGTGTGAAGATAGTTGATTGTCCCAAAGAACTGCTTGCTGTCTATTACTAAGGTAGGACTTAAACCAGAGAAATGCTTTGGTGTCTAGAGGGATGGATGACAGAGTGTTTATGAGTAATTGATGGTTAACCATATCAAAGGCTTTAGATAGGTCAAGAAAGAGTACTGATGAGAGACTGCTATTATTACGGTTATTATTAATGGTGTTTGTAAAGGATAGGAGAGCTGAGGTGGTACTATGATAAGGCCTAAAACCATGCTGACAGTTTGCTAGTATGTTATGTTTTAGTAAGTGGTTCATTAGCTGTTGGTGAATGCATTTTTCCATAATCTTAGCTATTGGAGAGAGGAGGGTTATAGGCCTGTAGTTTGAATAGTCAATAGCATTACCTCCTTTGTGTAAGGGAATAATATGAGAGATTTTCCAGAGATTGGGAATGGTTCCTTCAGTTATGGTACGGTTTATCAGGATGGATATAGGATAGGTGATAACTTTGGCAGCTTGCTGAATGTATTCAGATGGTAAGTTATAGGCTGAGGGGGTGCAAGGCTTGAGTTTGTGGATAAGTTTATGGATGTAGGAGGTGGGGATGGGTTGTAGTTGGAATGTTGGCTGAGTATTAGGTAAGGAGTTAGGGGGATCAGAGTTGTCTGTAGATAATTGGTTGGCTAGAGTTTGTATGGTGTTTGTGAAGAAAGTGTTAAAGACATTGTCAGTTTGATGAGAGGTATTATTTTCAGACCCTAGAGGTGAAGAAGTGCTACAGTGGCCTGAGTGAAGGAGGTTGTTCACACTTGCCCATATTTTTTGTGGATTTCTGTGGTGATTTTGCTGCAGCTTACTATAGTAGTTTTTTTATCAGAGAGAATAGCTTTTTTTGTAGCATTTCTCAGCTGTCTAAAGGTTTGTTAATCTGGGGTATTTCTGGTTGCTCTCCACTTAGCCCAGGACTTATTTCTAAGTAAAAATTTTTGTCTGGTATATTTTGAGAGCCAAGGGGCAGGTTTGGATTTTGTTCTAATGGATCATTTAGGTACGTGACTGTCAAGGATAGTTACGAATTTATTATTGAAATATATAGCAGCTTCTTCAAGAGGTAGGGTTTTTAGAGGGTTCCAGTCACAGGCACTAAGTTTCATTTGAAATAGTACAGGCTGGAAATTTTTCTTGGATCGAAAGGTCCTATAGTTGGGAGTATTGTTAATGTCATTCCTTTGTCTAATGATATAAGTGAGCATGTTGTCACTTACATCATCAGGCAAAGTTCCTACTTTATAAGTTTGTGCTTGTTTATTGATCAGTATCCAATCTAGTATAGTTTCTTTATTATTAGGTTTGTTGATTCTAGTGGTGGTGGAGATAGTTTGATTAAAGCCATGCAGGTTGATATCAGAGGAAGGATTGTCTGTATTTATAGTATTCCAGTCAGTGTTAACATCTCCAAGAATAATAGTTGTAGATAACCAACATAGGGTATCTTCTATTGTAGAAATATTATTGCCTGGAGGTAGATAGATGCAGATTATATATAGTGCTTTGGTGGGATTGAGTTGAAATTTGGTGATTAAGAGTTCAATTTTACTATTTTCAGGTGGGTTATAAGGTATAGATGAGATGTGTAGTTCATTTCTAAACAGTAAGGCTACTCCACCTTGTTTGCATTTTACTCTATCAAGTCTTAGTATAGTGTATCCTGGGGGGATTATTTCATTATCTTAAGTTGTAGGTTTTAACCAGGTTTCTGTAAGGCAGAGGATATCAAAGGAGTGAAGGTCTAGAAGGGCATGGAGATGGGCAACTTTGTTGTTATTACTGCGGATATTAAGATGACCTATTAGTAAGAAGTTAGAGGGGCTGGACTTGGTAGTTAGGGTGTTGGGAGGGGTACTAAGAATAGGGGAAGTAGAGAGATTCGTAGGGCCTGGGTTGGGGTGGATGTCACCATCTTGTAAGGAGGGTGAGTTTAGTGCTAAAAGAGGGTGAGAAGTAAGGACAGATAGAATTTTTATTTTTTTTAGTGTGGGCTGGTGTAATTTTAAGTGTGTAAGGCAATGATATTTCGGTATCAGGTAGCTAGAAGTAGATGAGATATTTATTAGGGGATGGGTAAAGGCAGTGTTGTATAGTGATGTTTGTTTAGGAGAGTAGTTGAAGAAGTAGCAGTTTGCATTTTCAAAAGGGGTAAGGAGATAGGTAGTGGTCAGGATAGGAATAAGAGTGGCTGAGAGTATTACCAAGGATAAGATGGTTTTAGTTATTGTAGACATATTACTTAGTAGATGCCACTGAGTCTGGTAGGTAAGGATAGGATATAGTAGTATCAGATAAGAAGTGAAGATTGGGTAGTTGAGAAGAGAATAGGCTACAAGTAAAGGAGTTTTCTTTAAGTTGTATATAGATAAGTTATGGAAGTAATGAAAATAAATTAGACGGGTAGAGAGTTGTAAAAAGATAAGGCAGGGAGGAGGAGATGAAAAGCTTGTATAATGACAGAAGTTGTATGGGAGGTAACAAGTTAAGGAGGTGTGGGAAATGAAGAGAAAATATTAAAGGTGGAGAGACTGATGAGAGTAGTATATGTAGGATTGTAAGAGGGAGGGTGTTGGAAAAGTTGTAAAATATGGGTGTGGCTTAAGGTAGATTAATTAGAGTGTGGGATAGGTTGGATAGGAGACAGGGTGTAGTATGGGAAGTATAAGGGTAGGACCATTTGGGGTGGGTGGGAATTGGGGGTAGGTTAGGGGAGCGGAGTGAGCCTGTAGGGCGAACAGAGCGGGCAACACCAAGAGGTGCTGAGAGGCAATCGGTTATAAAGTGAGACCTATCTGCATTCTACATTCTGATATCTACATTACTGAGGTCAAAGAGAATGTCTTGCTATTTCTAAGGAGTAAACAAAAACATTTGCCATCTGTATTATATTCAAAAGTTACAGTGTGCTTAATTCAAATTCCATTCTCCCTTCCCAGGTTCAAATATTGAGAAATGTATTTTACTTTATATCAAAATGGATGTACTGATTCATCAATATAACACTCAAATTTCAGCTATGGCTTATGGAATTAGTTAATTCAGGTAATATTAGTGAAACTAATGACATATAATACGCAAAAGCTTTAAAGTTCACATGACCAAGCTTCAAATTTCAGCATATTTCCAAATATTTTATATGATTTTCTATGTAAATTATATGAGATCTTGTGCATTCACATTTCTGCCTTATGCATGTATATTTAATACATATCTTTCCTATAAGTGGCTTATTTAAATATATTTATTTTCTATCTTACTTTCCCACTAATATTCTACCTTATTGTAAGATCAGGTTTCATTTATATGTATTGTGTTAGACAAAACTACAGTACTCTGTTTGCATAAGTCTAAAAATGCAACCATATTAAAGTAGGCCTTCACATTCTGCATGCAGTTTCAGTCAATGCACTTTCAATCAGTGAAAATAACCTTCAGTCAAGAATACTGATTAAGAATAAAGTGTGCTAACAGAATATGTAGTACATTGACTATGAACAGATTTTGTTTAGATGGTATGAGGCTTGGGAACCAAGGTTAAAGAGGCATGTAGAAATTTACAGGATTTTGGTACTATTAGGAGATACTTCAGACACTGTTAGTTAATTATTTAATTTGGACTGATATGCAGAGTCATTATAGTGCAGTCCTAAGAAGTTTGGTATAGAAGCTCGCAAGTGAGTGCATAAGTCATGTCAAATAGCATTCCAGAAAGCTAATTATATTATTCAGGAGGAAAGGAATCTGAACGCAGAAGTTACAGACATAATTATTCAGTCTATTTCAGTTTATCAGCACTGTTATTGCAGACATTAAGTTTCGACATTCTGAGTACAGAATTTACAGACAGTTTAATGAGTGCAGAACCTATGGACATTAAAATTTTATTTGGATACTATTGACATCTACCTCCACTGTACATAATAATACATTCTTAACCAAACTACAGTGTATGCAAACTTTCATTCTGAAAGGTACAAGAAGAATTGGCGCATAAAGGAGAGACTGGCATCTATACAGCATAGCTCTGGGTAATAAAGAGAAAAACATTCATTACAGTCTCATACCCATTTCTTCCATTTTTCCATTTCATTCCAGTATTCTACAGTAATATCAGTTTTTACACATTCATTATAACTTGTATTTCTAAAATTTCACATCAAAGACTTATATAATCGTTGGCTCTCTATTAGAGACAGTATGTGTATGCCTGTCATTCATAGGATGTTTTTCTTCCTATTAATTCTAGTATTACAAGCAATTTTCAGTATATGTAAAAGAGTTTCTGCTTGTCTAATTTAAATGTGCATTTTAGCCATTGTGAACTGCTTTTCTGATCTAAGCTTCAGACCCTGACATTAAAATTTGATTACAGCATGTGAAAATTACAAATCACAGCACACAGTAGATGGTAATTTGCCCTGTAAGTTTCTTATTTTTCTTAATTGTTTAAACTGTTCTAATCAGTAACAAACATCTAACTTTACTTCTTTTCATTAATATGTACAGTTAGAGTTAATAACACTAAGGAATAAGCTATTAGCATTCAAAAAAATGTAAGCAAATTATATGTCAGCAGCAGCTTAATATAAAACATTATTATAGCTTTTGTTTTTTTTTCCAATTCTTCACTTCAAAGAGAAAAATAAAAAGATGTTATTGTGATTAGATTTTTCACATATATAGTTGGAAATATACTTAGAGTGGCACAGTGGTGCAGTGGATAGTGTTGTCCCCTCAGAGCAAAAATCAGCTGGGGATCGTTCTGTGCTGAGTATGCATGTTTTCTCTGTGTTCGCGTGGGTTTCCTCCAGGTGCTCCAGTTTCCTCCCACATTCCAAAAACATGCAGCTGGTGAATTGGACACTCTAAGTGGGCCATAGGTGTGAGTATGCATGTGAGTGTGTGGTGTGAAAGTATTACCGCAGCAGGGCTAGCCACCCGGCAGTGTAAAACTTGGCTCTAGGTGATTGCCACTGTTGAAGGGATACCCTGACACCATGTGCAAAAATGGGAAAAAGGGGTAGTGAATGGATGGATGGATGGATGGATGGATGGATGGATGGATGGATGGATATATACTTGGAAAAAAGAAAGAAAAATAAAGTTCCTTTCTGTTTTCACAAACATTGGTAAGGAACTTTGACCTAGATTTTCTTCAGAACAGCTCAATGAAGGAAGCAAGGCAAGCAAGAATCCAGCATTCTGACACAAATTAAATATTCTTTTGTTCTCAAGATATTTTAGATGCTAATTGCTTCATAAATGATCTGCAAAAGGAATGTGTTACATAAGAACAAAGAAAACAAAATCACCCACACTTTAACACTTCTAATTAGCATATTACTTAGGATCATAGGAAGTTACTAGGTTATTTGCACTGATGCCCTTATATGCCTAGCAAAGAGTTTAACCCATGTTTAGACAAGTCAGCACCCAAAGCCGCTGTCCAGCAAGGACACAGGTGGGATCCCAGGGTGGATTTTCAGTTTCCTATCCAGCTATCCAGGTTGCACTTGAAAAGGGATAATGAGGTACTGTGACATAGAGAGGGAAACTATTCCACAGAAGGAGGAGTCTCTGGGACACAAATCTGTCCCACCAAGTCCTATTGATTTCACAGACCAGGTTGAGTGTGTGGGTTTCTCGAGTGGAACCTGACTTGCAGATATGCAGCAGTCCCATCAAGGCGGGGTCTGAGATTGCTTTGTATGCCAGACAGAGGACACCTCTGAGGAGTCTTTATGAAACTGAGTAGAGGGACAGGGGTTTTAGTCTATCTGTGTGGGTCTACTTCACATCACCTAAAACCCATTTGACTGACTTTCATTTCACTGAGACCAAATCACCCAATTTTCAAAATACTGAAAACTCATTTGACTGAATCTCATTTCACTGAATTGTAAGCCATAGACATGATGTGGACTTCCATTCACCTGTGACTTGTTTGTGATAAATAGTATTTCTGTAACTTACAGTGCTGACTGTCAGAATACTGATAGTCATGTAGAAAGTATTGTAGTATTTTTAAATGTGGGTATGTGTCTTTACATTTTTATGAGAAGTATCTAAAGTAATATAGCAGATGTTTTTTGCATTCCCAGCAGTAGTGGCAGTATGTAGAGTACTGTAAGGCAAGTAAAAGGTATATGCCCCTTTCCCCACTGTAATCCATCCTGGAGTTAGTATATATAGTTGGGGGCTGCGGGGGGGGGGTGTACCCCCCACTTAGTTTGGTTTTATATTGTCCAGTTTCTGTTAATAGGGTAAGTAAGTCGTTTTTAAGTTCTAGAAAGAGATAGTTATTAGTGTTGTGAGTATGTTTGTCAATGGTTTAACATTTAGTCTTGAAATTTAGCATTGTAAGCTTTCGGTGAATTGAGATTCAGTCAAATGAGTTTTCAGTATTTTGAAAATTAGGTGATTTGGTCTTGGTGAAATAAAAGTCAATCAAATATGTTTTAGGTGATGTGAAGTAGACCCATCTGTGTAGGGTAGATGCCTGAGGCCCTGGATTCTTCTGGTGAAGAACATCTATGGTCTCCTCGGCTGCTGCATGTGCTTTGCAAGGTACATGACAAAGGGGGTGTTGTACTCAATAATTGGCCTTATAAGGGAAAAATAAGGGATGTTATGACCTCCTTGTCCCTGGATGAGATACACTTACTTATGAGGTGGGCCATGTAGAAAGCTTTCCATACAACGGAAGCAACATGGTCACCTGAGATCTGACATTCAGTAAACCCAGCAATGCACTAAGCAAGTACTAAGCAAAGTTAAACAAATAAAATAAAATTCTTAAATGATATAGTCTTAAATTTACCAATTCTATTCCTTATAATTTAATGACATTCTATTACAGGAAGTACTTAACATATATAATATATTAATAAGTTTAGCTAAATGAAATATATTAAGTCTATCACTATAAGTATAGGAAAACAGTAAAACTAACAATTTATATTCCTTATTGTGAAAAATGTTTAGCTTAAATATAAATGCATACTTACATATGTTTTGAAGCTTAAAGTCCTATAGAAACCTTTTACTTAAAAAAGTAAATCCATTGTTTCAGAAAATAAAAGGCCTGCAATCAGAGAATAAAAGTCACTTTTTTATTTTTTAATTTTAGAAGCAGTTTCCCACGAAATTCAGCTCACTCTGTCACTTGAGGGCTATACTGATCCAATCTGTTTTTTTAGTATAAGTGTCTTTAACATTGTTCTTTTTAAGTTCCTTGATCTGTAGTAAGCAGGATTTTCTTTTACACATTGCTTTATTGGAATAATCACTGTCAACTCGGACTACATTGTTCACCTGTTTTAATAGGTGGACCAGACCATACTGTTTTTAATATTTCATCTTTTTCTAAACTAGACACAAACTTAAGTATAATTGAATGTGATGGCGAGTTTTCCTTCTTGAAGGTGCTGTCAGGGATCTATGTGCCCTTTCAATTCCAAAACATAAAGTTTCAGGTAGATTTAATGTTTTATGTAGCCATACCATAATTTCTAATGTTATTTAATCTCAGTCTGTTTTCTAAATCATCCACTTTATCTATGAGCCAGTTATTTTGTTTTAAAAGAAATTCAGTCTGAGACTCACCTTCAATTATTATCCCTTCATAATCATTTAAAGTTTCTTCCATACTGTTGATTTGTGCAGTTTGTTATTTTGTAAGAATTTCTAAATGCTCCATCTTCTTTCAAGTCTCTCATTTGAAACTTTCTATTTTGGTATCCAGTTTGCCCATTTTAAGTAATACATCTTGCATACTAGATATTAGTGACTGTATGTCTTTTCTAACCCAAGAATCCTGAGTACCATTTCTTGAATGTCTCATGTTGAAGTCTCAAATCTCTTAATAAAGCAGTCGAAATGCTGATAGGAGAATTACAGCTTTTGTAAAACTTGAGGTTATAAATCTTTTCTCTGTCTATTAGTGAATAAACTTAGCTAACAAGTATCTCCAAATTTTAACTTTTTGATTATATTTTCTGTCAGAGAAAAGTTTTCAGTCACAGATGTTTTACCAGTTGCTGCTGTCAGTTAGCCATCTTGGCCATGCTGCTATTTCCTGCATTTTTAAAACATTCTTATTAAATTATCTCATTTTAAATGGTGGCATGAGTATTCACACATTAACAGAAATGAAAACAAACCACAGTAGCATTTCCAATTATTATTGTCCTACAGTAAATATACACTTTCTTTTTAATAATTTAATGCAGACGGGAACTGAAAGTTCGACTGCTGAGTCCTACACTAAGGCACAGTACGAGCACATCCACTCATGCATGAATCATGCCATCCCAAATAGAACCAAGATGCTCTCCTCCAAAAAAAAGGAAGCCAATCTGGTGGTCCCCTGCCATAAACAAACTTTACAACAAAAGGAAGAAACTGTTGCAGAAAAGAGGAGAATCCCACAATGCAAAAAATTCCCTTACCAGCCTCAGTAAGAAGCTGAGATCCCTTGTAAAATCCTCCAAAGCTAGTTACGAAAATAAAATTGCCAAAGATTCCAAAGACAACCACAAGACATTCTATTACTATGTCAAGAATCTAAATGGCAATGCTCAGATCTACTCTGAGCTACAACAAAATGGCATTAAATATACTGATTCCAAGGATATTGCCAATATCCTGGCAGATCAATTCAGTGCCAACTTCACCCCCTTTCACCCCTAAATGGCCCATCTCAATACCGGAAGATTGCCAAATTTCGGTAATAACAGCCACTCAGGTAAAAAATGCACTCTCCAAAGCTAAGAATACAGCATCCATGGGACCAGATGACATCCTGGGCTGTGTACTACATGAACTACAAAATGAACTGGCACCTCACCTAAGTGTCATGTTTAATCATACCCTCACCTCAGGTTTCGTGCCCAATGAGTGGCGCACAGCTACAGTTATCCCACTCCACAAGAGGGGATCCACCTTGTATCCTATAAACTACCGCCCCATTAGTCTGATGAGCCTGATCTGCAAGGCCATGGAACGCATTATCATAGAACTTATAAACAAAGATATTGGCAACTTCAAACACTGGACCCCACCCAGTTTGAGTTTGTGAAAGGCTGATCTTTTCTCCTGAACCTGATTGACTTCTTTGAATCAGTCTCCAGAGCCATGGATGAGGGTTAGGCAGTCCACACAGCCTATCTGGAGCCTTTGACACCATCCCCTACTCTGGAATCATAGATACACTTACTAAGCTGGGCATTAATCCCTACATCACTTGATGGGTTGCCAACTGGCTTACTGACAAAACCCACATTGTAAAAGTAGCTGACTCCAAATCCAGCTCCAGACAAGTGACAAGTGGAGTACTTCAGGGTTCAGTCCTCAGACCGCGCTTGTTGGGCATCTACTTCTCTGAAGTACAGGCCAACACTAAGGGACTCTGGCTAACAAAGTTCACAGATGACTGCAAACTGGGAGCCATTACTGAATCCCCAAATGATGTGGATACTCTACAAAAGGGCCTTACAGAAACAGATGCTTGGTACCAGAGCCATGGGCTCAAGCTCAATGCCAAGAAATGTACAGTTATCCCCTTTGGAAAAAACATGTACCTGTGAATTACCACATAGTACACTAAACACCGAAAGTGTGATAAGAGACTTAGGGACACAGGTGGACAGTGATCTCACCTTCAATAACCACATTGCCACAACAGTCAGGAAATCCTTCTATGTGGCACACCTCATCTCTAAGGGTTTTTCATCCAGAAAAAAGAGTTCATTGTCCCACTGTACTCATCCCTCATTAGACCCATTATAGAATACAATGCCCCATTTGGTATGTACCTCTCAAGACATCTGCAACCACTGGAAAGGCCACAGAAATACCTCACTAAAAGAATCACAGGCCTAAAGCAGATGCCCTATGCTGACCACCTTAAAAAACTCCAGCTATACTCTGTTGCATATCGTCTACTCAGAGGTGATCTCTGCTTAACATACAAGGCCATGTCAAACCCAGAGCTGTTGGACAAGCTACACTTACAGAAATCCCAATCCCTCAGAGCCACATGCTCCAGGGATCTAAACCTTGTCATCACAATAAAAAAAACATGCTGGAGGGATAGGTTCCTGACCCAGAGACTCCCCAGACTCTGGAATAGACTGCCCATACATGTCAAGCAGAGCACTTTCTTGGCCCTCTTCAAAAGGAACCTTGACGATTGGATGGGAGAAAGGAAATTCACCCCAGGGATCATGTCAGTTGCCCTGCCATACAGAGGTTGAGGGAAGTAAATATTGTGGGAAGAAATAGCCAGGGAATTGTTATGGCTAGGCTTGTATAAGCCCTAGGGCCGATAGCCTAGTACCAACCTATGAACCTATGAATTCACTCCAGCATTACATAAATTGCTTATTTTCTGCCTTCCCTTCAACGCAGCTCCTCCTTCTAAAAATCTGCATGCATTTTTCCCCAAACCTCCACTTATTTCTATGAAATTTACTCCTTCCTTTATTAAAGATCTCAACTGCAGTTCTTGTCCTTTACAATATACAATGCTTCAATCATAGCTGATTTAAATTTTGATTTCCATGTTCTAGTATTTTTCTTTTTACCTGTAGAAGCATGGAGGTGTTTAGGAGACATGCTAGTGGAGTTTTTAACCAGATTGTTTAATGAAATCATGGAAAGTGAGAGGATGCCTGAGGAGTCAAGAAGAAGTGTTTTGGTACTGATTTTTAAGAATAAGGGTGATGTGCAGAGCTGTAGTAACTACAGAGGGATAAAATTGATCAGTCACAGCATGAAGTTATGCGAAAGAGTAGTGGAAGCTAGGTTAAGAAGGGAGATGATGATTAGTGAGCAGCAGTATGGTTTCATGCCAGAAAAGAGCACTACAGATGCGATGTTTGCTCTGAGAGTGTTGATGGAGAAGTATAGAGAAGGTCAGAAGGAGTTGCATTGTGTCTTTATGGAATTAGAGAAAGCATGTGACACGGTGCCTAGAGAGGTGTTATTGTATTGCATGATGATGTCAGGAGTGGCAGAGAAGTATGTAAGAGTGGTACAGGATATGCACAAGGGTAGTGTGACAGTAGTGAGGTCTGTGGTAAGAGTGATGTATCTGTTTAAGGTGGAGGTGGATTACATCAGGGATCAGCTCTGAGTCCTTTCTTATTTGCAATGGTGATGGACAGATTGACAGACAAGATCAGACAGGAGTCTACGTGGACTATGATGTTTGCAGATGACACTGTGATCTGTAGTGAGAATAGAGAACAGGTTGATGACACCCTAGAGAGGTGGAGATTTTCTCTACAGAGGACAGGAATGAAGGTCAGCAGGACTAAGAGAGAATATGTGTGTGTGAATGAGAGGGATGATAGAGGAATGCTGAGGATGCGGGGAGTAGAGGTGGTGAAGCTGGATGAGTTTAAATACTTGGGATCAACAGTTCAGAGTAATGATGAGTGTGGAAGAGAGGTGAAGAAGAAAGTACAGGCAGGGTGGAGTGGATGGAGAAGAGTGTCAGTTGTGATTTGTGACAGATGGGTACCAGTAAGAGTGAAAGGGAAAGTCTACATGAGGGTAGTGAGACCAGCTATGTAATATTGGTTGGAGATGGTGGCATTGACAAAAAGGCAGGAGTCAGAGCTGGAGGTGGCAGAGTTAAAGATGTTGAGATTTGCACTGGGTGTGATAAGGATAGACAGGATTAGGAATCAGTATATTAGAGGGTCAGCTGAGGTCGGACAGTTTGGAGACAAAGCCAAAGAGGTGAGATTCATTGGTTTTGGGCATGTGCTGAGAAGGAATGCTGGGTATATTGGGAAAAGGATGCTAAGGATGGAGCTACCAGGTAAGAGGAAAAGAGGAAAGCCTTACATAAGGTTTATGACTATGGTGAGAAGGACATGCAGTTGGTTGGTGTGAAAGAGCAAGATGCAGAGGACAGGAAGAAATGGAAACAGATGATCAGCTGTGGTGACCCCTAATGGGAGCAGCCAAAAGAAGAAATAGAAGAACAATTATTTTTTATTTTTTTTTTTTTTTGGCAGTCAATGAACTTAGAAAATTATAACACAGCTTAAAAAAATAATTCCCTTCCTTACAATATTTATTCCATCAGCATTTCAATGAAGGTACTCTGTAGGGAACTTTTTAAAGTCTGGCAACATTTTACTTTTACAAATAACATATTCACAATTATTTCTTTCTTCCTCATCACGCCTACAGTATTTACTACTCATTTAAGGAAAAATTCTTTGAAGTCTACTTGGGGTATAGCAATAGGTATGCAAATTATTTGGTGCAGAAATCATAGACCCTATGGTCTTTGTTGCACACTTGGGAACCTTAAAGATTTCTTCCTATTTTTACTTTTTAAAATTTCCTTTCCATTCATTCTTCCCAATCTTTTCTAACCTCCTCTGATTGATTCTTATAGCTGTCATGCAATGTTTTACATACCCTACAAGATATCCCTTGTTCAACAGCAGCTTCTGCTCTAGACTCAACTAAAATCACTACTAAACCTGGTCTTTTACTTAGCACCCCTATCCCTTTCTCTTTGCCTATACTCTGTTAGCAATCCCTCATAGGGAAGGCAACCTCTAATATGCATTCCAAGTTTCTGCTTAGCCTCATCCCGCATTATTACATTTCCTTCTCAAGGTATTTGCTCCAATACTACGGTTCCTTTGCTGATTGCCTAGAGTAAATTCTAACCTCCCTCTTGTGTATTTTCTATAACCCTGCTTGGGAAAATCTTGTTTCTCCATTCCCATGTTAGCTTAGTTCTTAGAATATTCATATTTCCTGTTTTTTATATTTGACAAAGATTATTGTAACTGGACCCGAATAGAAATTCTTTGGTTTCCTTTGTATGAACTTCAGCTTGCAAGCTTACCACAAAACTTTCTACTTCTGTCAATGACTTCAATGTATTAATGTGACAGATTAGTTCTACCTTTCTCTTACTGGCTGTTTAACCTTAAAAAAACTACTGCATATTCTTTAATCACATTGAGTGGTGCTTGCTAGTTACCAAGCACTTGTTCTCCATGGCAAGCATTAACACTGATTCCTGGTCTCCTCAACTAAATCCTTAAGTTAATCATTCTTATTATATAGATTTATGTATGCATCTCCAGGGCTTTCTTCGTGTGCTGCTTTACTATAGGCATAACCAGCTTTATTCTATCCTGCAAATTAACATAGCATTCTATTGTACTTTTAAATGGTGGCTTCTTTTTTCCCTAACTTTCCTTACCAGTGTCCATCAGTCCTCTGTAATGCCTACTGTATCAAAGTTTAAATGGCATAAACTTAGTTGAAGGCTGTAATACCTCTCTTAATCCAAATACTGTATACTGTAACATCTGCTTCCCATTTTTACCACTTGTGGCACTTTCCTTAGCATGGATGTCAATGTTTTATTGAACATCTCCACTATTTCGTCCATCATTGGATGGTAGACTTATATATAATATCTTCACATTAAAGCACTGACATAGCTGATGGAATACCCTTGATATAGAGGTATTGCCTTGGCCAGTAAGCTCCTTGTTAGGGATATTCTGGAGAATAACAATACCAGTTTTCTGGCAATAGCCTTAACATTACATTGGAGTAATAGTACAGCTTTTGATAATTGTGTACAAAAGTTCATTATCACTAGTCTATACTGACAACCATTCTGGTTCATAGAAGATTACTAAGCTAATGGCCCTAGAGCCCTTACAAACCTAGCCATATTTATCCTGAGTTGCCCAATTTTTGGTGGTGGTTAGGTGAATGAAGTCCACAGAGGTAAAGGTTTATGGTAGTCAGTACTGACTTCCTCTAGCCAGGATGAACATTTGCACCACCCTAGGAGTGAATTTGCTGTCATGCATACATTGATCTAGGTTGGGTTTGAAGAGGGTCAGGGTGGGGCTCTGTTTCACATAAATTGGAAGCTTATTCCAGAGAAGTAGCAGTCTCTGGGAGATATGTCTATCTTTCCAGCATGGCCTGTTCATGTCAGAGGCTAGGTTAAGATCCCTGGAGCAAGTGACCCTCCTGCAGTTTGATTTACAAACGTGTAGCAATTCCATCAGGGCTAAGTCAGAGACTGCCCTGTAAGCCAGGCACAGGTCACCTCTTAGTAACCTGTAAAAGAAAAAATACAGTAACAGAGCTTTCAGTATTTCTATGATAGACTTGTTTTGTGCACCCTATAATTTCTTGGTGAGAAACCTCTGTGGTCTCTCCAGTTGTTGCAGGTGCCTGGTGAGGTACATGCAAAAGGGAGCATTATACTCAATTATTAGTATAATGGAATTGTAACATTCTTAGATCTAGATGTGATGCTTTTTCTTATAAGGTATGCCACATAGAAGGATGTCCTTTCTACTCTGAATACATGGTGGTCAAAGTTCAGATTGCTATCAACCTGAGTACCCAGATCACATACAGCTGGGTCTACTACTGATCCCCACAATGTTCTTAGTGGGTCCACTATGAAAGATTGAAACAAACATGCCAATATACCACATCACCAAGTACAAATTCCTGAAATACCACGTTGATGTTGCATATTAGATTTAGGCCTTTTAAGAGGGTAATGCACGAAGAGTTAGACTTATGGATATGGAACATCTCTAGTAGGGCAGGATCCAAAATTGTTTTGTAGGTGAGACACAGATCACCTCTGAGCAATCTGTACAATACCGAGTAAATTGATAGTGATTTCAGCCTGTTCACATAGGATGTGTTGGAGGCCATACATTCTCTTTGTGAGGTATTTCTGTGGCCTTTCCAGTTGGTGCAGGTGTTTCGACAGGTACATAACAAACAGGGCATTATACTCAAGTACTGGCCTAATGAGGGAGGAATGCAGAGAGGTAATAACCTCCTTTTTTTCTGGATGCAATCTCTTTACTTATGAGATGAACTAAGTAAAAGGCTTTTCTAACCACTATCGATACATGATGGTCAAATGTGAGATTGTTGTCAACCTGAGTATCCAGGTCTCTCACCACAGGTTGTATGCTTAGGAGGTTGCTGTTGATGTGGTAATCAGCAGGGGCCATGTTTTTGACAAATGTTATGATAATACACTTTTTTACATTTAACTTAAGGCCATGACTTTGGCACCAGTCATTTGTTACTGAGACCCTCTTGCAGTATATTAACATCATCTGGGGAGTCAATGACAGCACCCAACTTATAGTCATCCGCAACCTTGGTCAGCCACAGGCCTTTTGTTTTTGCCTGGACCTTTGAGAAGTAGATGCCAAACAGTAGAGATCCCAGGATAGATCACTGGGGAACACTACTAGTGACAGCTCTGCTGTGACAGGTGAACGCACCTATTTAGAACTAGTGAGTCCTATCGGTGAGCCAGTTGGCCACACACCTGATGAGATATGGATTTACTCCAAGCTGTGTTAGCTTTTCAATGATGCCCAAGTGGGGGATTGTGTCAAGGGCCTTAGCCAAGTCAAGGTAAGCTGTATGTACTGACTTTCCCTCATCCAAGGCCTTAGTAACAGTCTCAAATAAGTCAACCAGATTCAACAGGCAAGATCTGCCCTTGATGAATCTGAAGGTATCAGTACCTTTACAGAAGGCTTTATAGTCCATGTCTGCAGTCCAAACAGCAGCTACAAGCTTCCTCTAATAAATACAGCTGCAGGCCCTGCCAGGCCTTCCCATCAGCTTCAGTAACAACACAAATCTTCAGCCGAGTTTTGCTTCAGAGCACATCCACTCTTAGCCCCAACAGGGATGCTGAACTCCATGAAATATAAACCTTTGGGAAAGGCCTGTGCTTTACCAAATACTGAACATCTAACTGAAGAACCTCATGATTTTTTCTGAATAGGCAGCCTATTGTTATACATACAAAACAGGAAATGGGCGTTTCATTAACTAACAAGTATAATTGATAACCTAATTGAATTGTTAAAAGGGCACTCTACATTTTTCCATATACAACACATTGAAGGTATACTATATATAGAGAGAGAGCGATATATATATATATATATATATATATATACACACACACACACACACACACACACACACACACACACACACACACACACACACACACATATATATTTCTAAAGTATAGAAAAACAAATTAAATGCAAGGCCAAAATCACCAAGAGATGCACTGTTAGAAAATACAAAGGTGTAAGAAAACTGTAATGCAAAGAGATGCATTCAGATTCTTTTTTATCAAACAAAAATACTAAATGAAAATTAAATGCACTTCATTTAATAAATGTTTTGTTTGATATAAAAGGGACATTTTGAGTACATCTGTTGTGTATTTTAGTGTGTGTGTGTAGATATTATATATCTACACACATAGCTAGACAGAGTGACAGCTATGTATGGTGATTTATATTTCTATGCATGTTCATGTCTCATTCTCCATGCAACAACATGCAAAAGAAGGAAAAAGAGTTTGGGAAGTATTACCCACTTGGTTGTGGATTCATGGGACTTTTTAGGCAGATTGGTACCACATATATCTAAGGATGCTGAATGGTTGGTTACCATAGATGTGGTCGACCTTTTCTTCAGTATTCCCCACGAGGAGGGGATGAGAAGATTCCAGGACAGCATCCAGGAGCTAGGTCAGACCCCTTGGGAGAAAACACTTCTCATTTTGGATTTTATGGAGGTAGTATTAACCCAGAACTATTTTTACTATGAGGGGGAATACTTTAGACAATCAAAAGGGGTTGCGATGGGGGCAGCATGCGCCCCAATATACGCAAACCTCGTTTTGTTCAACTGGGAAAAAGAATACATCTTAAGCTCCAAGTGAATGGAACACATAGGATGTTATTATCGTTTTCTAGACGATATTTTTCTAGTTTGGAAAGGGAGTAAGGGTGAGTTAGATGAATTTTTCAGCCACATCAACTCTTGTAGTGAGTACTTAAAATTTACCATCAATATGGATAAAAAAGCATTCCTTATCTTGATGTGTTGGTCACACTCGATGAAGGAAAATTCAAGTCTAATATTTTCAGGAAAACCACCTTCAGTAATACCTACTTACACTTCAACAGCAGTCATCCTTGGGCCCAGAAAAGAAACATAGTAAAGGGGCAGTTCATTCGAGCGGCAAGGATGACTTCTGATATTAGGGATTTGGAAATAGAATTAAGGAAAATAGGTTCATTTTTCCTAGAAAGGGGATACCCTGAGGGCATGATTGAAGAATTAAGGATTTACGTCTGGCAACAATGGGGCAAAAGGTTTACACCTCTGTTAGGAGAGGGAAGATCTACCAATGCACCACTAAAAAACATTCACAACAGTGGTACTGATATGACGAATAGATATGGGAAAGCCTGTATCATACAATATGGACCACATAGTAAGCACATCAAAAGTATCATTCAGAAGAATTGGAAGGTATTTAGAGCAGATAAAAGGATTTGGGACATAGTGGGAAGTGAGCCCCATTTCGTGTATAGGAATGGTTTGAATTTGAAGTTTTTATTAAAGAAAAAACAGACTAAAATTGACAACAGGAGGGGAACAACAAAATGTGGCACTTGTTTACAGTGCCAGTATATAACGACAGTCCAGGATCTGACTTTAAAGAACTTCAACAAAACAAAAATTCACTTTCAAAAAGGGAATTGTAGGTCCACAAATTTGATTTATTTAGCTGTTTGCACTCACTGTCCCTGCTTCTATGTAGGGAAGACTACTAGGTGCTTACGTAACAGGATTTATGATCACCAGTATAGCATCAAGAAGCAGGATGAGAACAATGCTTTATGGAAACATTTAAAATCTAGCAAGGAGTGTTCAAACTTTACTTTTGGAATTCTTGAGTTGATTAGAGGTAATGTGAGGGGAGGAGATGTTAAAAAAGCAGTGAGTGACAAGGAGGTAAGGTGGCAGGTAAAATTAAACGCCTCCATGTATCCTGGTATTAATGAACACGTCTCCATCAAACCTGTATTAGATAACCGCAAATAAGAGTCTAAATTAGTATTGTGGCAGATACATAATTTAAATATACAAATGCTTATGTTTTAATTTATATTAATGGAAGGTTTTTTATGCACTGGCAACCTTTTATGTATTGGTAATTCTTTATGCATTGAAAAAAATTTTTTTAGGCACTTGCACTTTAAATCCTTAATGGAGTAAGGACATGTGATGTATTTTTAATGTATTTAATGGATCAGCAGTTTTTAATATGTGTTCTGAAGAAGTCCTTAGTGGATGAAAGTGCTTAACTACGTGTGTACTATTTCTGGATTAAACTATTTGTGATTTGGAATTACAGTGTCGTGCTGGTGCATTCATCATATTCTGTGACATGAGTCTGTGCTGATTTGTTTTATTCTTTGGTGGACTGTACTCAGTGGTTGTGTACTTATTTCCTTCTGCATCTGTTACACATGTCCTTTGGCTCAGTCACAGATGGGAAGTGTAATTACAAGTTCATAGGTGTGTACTAGGCTAATGGCCCTGGAGCCTTTACAAGCATAGCCCCTCAAAAAATTGCCCAGTGACCGTGCCACCTGATGTTAGTTCACAGTGCCCATTTCCAGTAGTGCAACTGGAATGATCCCTGGAGTGAACTTTCTGTTACCCATCCACTCGTCAAGATTTCTCTTGTAGAGGGCCAGTGAGGTGCTCTGCTTGACATGAATGGGAAGCTTATTTCAGAGTATGGGCAGTCTTTGGGAGATTAACCTGTCCCTCCAGCATGTTCTGTTAATTGTGCTAATGAGGTTGTAATCTCTGGAGTGTGTGGCACGGGGGGATTGGGATTTCTTTAGGTGTAGCATTTCAAGTACGGCTGGGTCAGACATGGCTTTGTAAGTCAAGCAGAGTTCACCCCTAAGCAGATGATAAGAGACTGAGAACAGCTGAAGTTTCTTGAGTCTGTCCATGTAGGACATGTGTTTAAGGCCTAGGATTCTTTTTGTGAGGTACTTTTGTGGCCTCTCCAGCTGTTGTAGGTGTCTGGTCAGGTACATGCCAAATGGGGCATTATATTCAGTGATTGGTCTAATGAGGGATGAGTAGAGAGAGATGATGACCTCTTTTTTTCCTGGATGTGAAACCTATGGTTATAAGACGTGCCACGTAGTAGGACATTCTGACCACAGTGGCAATGAGTGGATGAGTAGAGAGAGATGATGACCTCTTTTTTTCCTGGATGTGAAACCTATGGTTATAAGATGTGCCACGTAGTAGGACATTCTGACCACAGTGGCAATTTGGTGGTCGAAGGTGAGGTGGCTGTTGACCTGGGTACCCAGATCTCTTATGGCCCCTTCAGTGTTCAGTGGGCTCCCATCAATGTGGTAATTCATGAGAACGGAGTTGTTTCCAAAGAGGATAATAACAGATTTTTTGGCATCAAGCTTCAGGCCATGGTTCTGACACCAGTCATTGGTCTCAGAAAGGCCATTTTGTAGGATGTCTGCATCACTTGGGGAGTTGATGATGACTCCTAGCTTTCAGTCATCAGTGGACTTTGGTCAACCAGAGTTCTTCTGTGTTGGCCTGGACTTCTGAGAAGTAGATGCCAAACAGGGGAGGGCCCAGGACTGAGCCCTGTGGGACTCCACTCATGACTAATTGACAGTCTGACTTGGAATCCACAGCTTTCACTCTGTGGGTCCTGTCGTGATCCAATTTGCAGCCCACCTAGTGATGTAAGGATTGATGCCTAGTTTGGTGAGTTTATCAATGATACCTGAGTGAGGAATGATATCAAAGGCCGTGGCTAGGTCAACGTAGGCTGTATGCACTGCCTTACCCTCATCCACAGCCTTGGTGACTGCCTCAAAGAAGTCAACCAGGTTCAGCAGGCAGAATCTCCCCTTGACAAAGCCAAACTGTGTGGGGTCAAGAGTTTGGAGATTGCCTATATCTTTGTTAAGCAGGTTCATGATGATGCGCTCCATAGCTTTGCATACTAGGCTGTTCAGGCTAATGGGGTGATAGTTCCTAGAGTCTGTAGTTACTTCCCCTTTATGGAGTGGGATGACTGTAGCAGTGCGCCATTCATTAGGGACATAGCCTGAGGTAAGGCTGTGATTGAATAGGGCACACAGATGTGGTGCCAGTTTGTTTTGTAGCTCATGTAGGATGCAGCCAGGGATATTATCAGGTCCCATGGATGCTGTATTCTTGGCTTTGGACAATGCAGCTTTTACCTGTGCCTCAGAAATGGTGGGTTCCAGGCTTTCATCTGGTATTGTGATAGGGCCCTTGGGTGGGTGGGGGGGGGGTAAAGTTGGCACTGAATCTGTCAGCCAATTTGTTGGTTATATCTGTTGGCTCAGTATAGGAGGTGCCATTTTGCAATAACTCAGAGCAAATCTGGGTATTGCCTTTGAGGTTTTTGATATAGCTATAGAAGGCTTTGTGGTTGTTTTTGGTGTCAGCTGCAATTCTGCCTTCATAGCTGGCTTTAGAGGATTTGATAAGAGATCTCAGCTTTTTGTTGAGACTGATAAGGGAGGTTTTCCAGTCTTGTGACTTCATTTTTTTCTGCAACAGTTTCTTCCTTCTGTTGTAGAGTTTATTGATGGTAGGGGACCACCAGATTGGTTTCCTTTTTTTGAGGAGAGCATCTTAGTTCTATTTGGTATGGCAAGGTCCATGCATTTGTGTACATGCTAATACAGTGCATTGGTGTATGATTCGGCAGTTATGCAGCTATTTTCCATTGGCATGGGTGCTGAGAAGTTAGCCACCTCTACTTTTAGGAGCCCAAAGTCAGCTTTAGAGAAGTTTTTCAGGGTGGTCACCTTAGCGGGGGGTGTAAGTGAGATGGAGATTTCCATGGTGATCATGTGGTCAGATTTAACCAGGGAGGAACTGACTATAGGTGTGGAGCAACGGTCTCCCATGTTGGTGATAACCAGGTCAAGGATGTTGCTTCCTCTAGTGGGGGGTCAGAATGAGCTGGTCCAGGGCATTGGAACTGATAAATTCCAGAAAGTGTTGGGCCTGTACATTGGTACTTGAATAGTTTTCCTAGTTGATGGAAGGGTAGTTGAAGTCACCCAGTATGAGTGTTGGGTTGGACCTTGATAGATTCCAGGGTACTTAGGAAGTTGGCGTGTGAGTCTACGGACAGGTTTGGGGTTCTTTAGCAGGCTATGACTTGTATCACCATCTTACTCTGTGCTATTTGTACCTGAAGTATCTCTGATGCATTATGCTGGGCTACCAATCTAGAGGTGTGCTTATCCTTTATGAATATGGAGACACCACCGCCTTTGTAGCTTCCAGACACATTCTGGGGCAGAAAGGTATGGAAAGAGTTGCAGCCTGGGAGCGCAGGGGTGCTTTCTGCCTCTTTAAACCAGGTCTCCATTACAGCACAGATGTCGACATTCTCCATTTTGAGGAGAGCTTTGAGCGAGTGCATCTTGATATTTAGACTTCTAGCATTGAGCAGCATGACCCTCAGATTGCATTTGTTTGTAGCTGTTATGGTGGAATTTTGATGTTTAGAACACTGCCTAAACAAAAGCACTATAGGGGTGGCAAGAGCCTTAGCCAGTACCCAGAATCCCAGGGTTGACAGATACAGGCTATCTCTGGCAAAGCATCAAGGTCTGTCGATCATGTCGTCCCAGGCAGACAGATACTGGATCCCTTTAGAATGACACCAGAAACTTAGCCAATTGTTAAAGTCAATCATTTTCTGATCGTACTGTGGTATCATTCTGGGTGATGGCAGAATACTGCTCATGGCTAGGGTCATACATGCCTAGGCCACATAATCCAAGAGTTCCATCACATCTCTTTTCATGTAGTACAGGGAGGTACATCTCAGGTCATTCACACCCACATGGACAATGACTTAGTCATATTTGTACTTGTGGAATGACCTGAGTGCATGTGTTATGTGGTGGATCCTGGCACCTGATAGACAACTGACTGGCACATTCTCCTTGTTCAACCTAGTGAGTGGGACATCAGTGTGCCTCACAATTGAGTCTCCTAGGATTAGTACATCGGGCAAAGTTTTTTGCACACTGTGGTGATGAGCTATGTGTTCTGGGGTTAGTGTTGCGTTGTGGTGGTCGAGTGCATTTCTGTCTCGGGGATCTCTGTTGTTTGGGTAAATTTTTATTGAGAGCTTCTGCGAAGGTAGGTGGATGGTTTGTGATTCTGTGTGTGGGTTGTAATGGTTGGTTTTTTGGAGGGCTGTGTGTTCTATGTAGTGAGTTGCAGATGTTAACCTTCTCCTCTTGACCAGCTAGTCCATTCTTGGTTGGATTGTACACTGCTTCCATTTTCATGATATAAGTGCATCTCTCACAGGTATGAGTGTTGGAAGTTGAGGAGAGGGTTGTCTATGTACATTAGACAGTTGCCACACTTATCTAAACATCAAGTTGACTGCTGTTGTCCTCGCACTTGGATGCAGGGAAGTTATGTGGCCTTTCAGAAGCATGTTGTTTAACTGCTGACTCTGTGCTGTACTTGTCAGATTTGTAACTTGTATGGCTTCCTGGTGCCCATAAATCTCTCTGCAATCTCATTTGTCTAGAGTAATGATGGGATCACCATCCCTGTGGCCCGGTGTGTCATACAACTGCTTGAATTGAGAACTATAAGGGGGACGTCCATTATTATATTTTAGAATTTCTGATTTTCCAAGGTTATAAAAATCACATCCAAAGCTGGGATTACTACACTGGATGAAGTGTGAGGCACATCCTCCACTTCAGGAAATCTGGAGTGCACATATATTAGCACCAGCAATAGCTTGTGTTGCAGTTTGACTCAAATATCTGGGGGTTCAGCCAGGCTGCTTTTGGGTTAAGGCTGACACATGTGGAAGTGTAAGTTTATAGACTAGTATTAAGTTTAAGCTGAAGAGCCACAGGGAAGATTAGCCACATCATCCTTTTAATAATAAAGCTTAGCTTAACTAGTGAATAGCAACGATTGACTTTTTTCTTAATACATTTTTTATTGAAATCCAAACTGAAATATACACAGTTATTAAAATAATTGTACAGATTTTTGATACATTAGATACCAATGAAAAAAGAATGGTATAATAAACAATAATACCATAAACTATATACAGAAATGTTCCCTGTAAATACCATAAACTATATACAGAAATGTTCACTGTAGAAGAATGAAATATTACTGTTAGGCTAATAGAAAATGGATTTGATTTTACATACAGGTTATTGGTTTTCTAATAGTTCAGATATACTCTACCAATATGTATATATTGTATTCCTTGAGGATCTAGATCTAATTGTCAACATTTTGAGTTTAGAAACATCCTTGAGAAGATCTTTAAAATTTTGAAAAGATGGACTATGTGAATATTTTCAATATTTTGTGACTTCTTTCCTGACGATGGACGATATAGACCATAAGATTGAATATTTGCTGGGTTTTACACATTTTTGGATTGGAGTGTTAAATAGAACAAGTGATTTAGTAATAATAAAATTATATGTAAAGATTGCTTCTAAGAAGTTATTAACATCTTCCCAAAATTTCTTTAAAAGTAAGCATTCATAAAATATATGTATCCAGTCTGCATTCATTTCCTTCCTACATCTCCAACATAAAACGCTATCTTTAGTTATCTTGCTGATATTATGAGATCTAAGGAATGATCTATTTAAAAATCTCCAGGTGAAAATTTTCCATGTGTGTGAAGATGTTGTTTTACCAGCAGATTGAAGAATATTTAATTTATCCTTATCTGAAGGATGGGCATTATTAGTGGTGGTAAAAAATTCCCTGTATTTATCTGTATATATATCCAAGTCTGATTTTATTGTTTTATATATGAGTGAAAGACTAACTTTCGGTGAAATGTTCTGTTGAGTTAAGAGAGTTAAAAGCTGTATTAGACTAGGAATTGAGGTTTTAATTGAAGGAGGAATTAGATCGAGTTTACCCGTGATGTATTTCCTTGCTTCTTGTAGGTCTAGCCATAGTACTGAGTCAAAATTATTCTCTAGTATAATAGTATTAAGAGCTTTTAATTTGTGGTTGTTCATCAACTGATGCCATGCTATGAGGCTCTTTTGTTTAAATAGTGACATTTTCTGATAATCTACTGTAAACATAATCCCTTGTGTACAGGTGATGGGGAAAGTAAGAAATATCCAGCTTTCATATATTTTATGTCTAAGGATGAAATGTTTAAATGACCTTAAAATTAGAGTTATGTAGTTAGATTTAAATGTTTGGGTGTAGTGGAAAGAAAAATATTCTTTCAGTCTCCAAATAAAGGTGTTATTCATTAAGTATAACATATGAGTATCATTGTTTTTTTTGGAGATTGAGACAGACAAAGTAAAAAAAATCTTTCCATTTTGCTGAATATTTACTGTCAATTAACTGAGTGATTGATTTGATTACTGAAGAAATTGAATAAAGTTATAGGTTGGGTAAAGCTATACCTCCATTATCCCAGCTATACATATGGGTTAATAAAGCAATTCTGGGTTTAATTGTATGCCAAAGAAATTTTTTAATCGTCGTGTTAAATTTTTTGATTACTAAATGTGTTGGGGGTATAGAGATGGACTGAATTATATACAAGATTTTGGGGAGTAATACCATCTTTTTAACTGATAATTTCTCATCCATGGAGAATTTTATTTTAGACAATCTAGTTATTAAATTATCTATGTTTGCAATACTTTTATTAAAGTTCAGTTTTATAATATCTTTTATGCTGCTAGTAATAATTATGCCTAAATATGTTATTTGTTTAGATTGTGCTATATATTTCTTAAAATTATCTTGTATATAAATTTTCTTTTGACCAACTAAAAGAATTTGTGTTTTATTGTGGTTAAATTTAAGGCCTGAGTTCCTTTGAAAAAGCTCCATATTGTTAAATAGTTCTGACAATGATGGGTCTTTGCCACACAGTGTTATCAGAATGTCGTCTGCAAACATCTGAATTTTTGATGTTTCATTAAAACCCATTTCATATCCTATTATATTAGTTATATTAGTTATCCCTTATCAAGTTTGCCCAGGGTTCCATGATTAAGGTGAATAAAAGAGGGGACAGCGGGCAACCATGTTTAGTGCCTTTTACTATTGGTATAGATTGAGAGATAGATTGATAGACAGATTACTCTCAAAGACATTCAACTGCAAATTAATGAACTTAAACAAAACAAAGCTCTGGGAAATTATGGCATCATCCCAGAAATTTATAAAATTTTACCTAACAAAGCTATCACAGTTTTACATGCTGTTTTTAACATAGTACAAACAAAAAACTTCATCCCACCATCATGGAAATATACCTTTATTACCCCTAATCTAAAACAGGACAAAGACCCCAATAAATGTAACTCATACAGACCTATATCCATACTAAATATAGACTACAAAATATTTATGTCTGTGTATGCTAATAGACACAAAAATGTTCTTCCTAATCTAGTGGAGGTGGATCAAACAGGTTTCATAATAAATAGAACATCTTATGACAATATTAAGAGAATATTAACCTTAATTGAATCAGTAAAGATTTTAAAAACAAATGTAACTATAATTAGTTTAGATATAAATTGCGCCTTTGATACAATTAGTTGGAATTATCTCCTCATTCTTTTGGGAGAACTTAATTTTTCAGAACATTTTGTAAACCTTAGTACTCAATTATATAATGGTTGTCATGCATACATCAAAATAGGTCCTAATATCTCTCAATCTATACCAATAGTAATGATTGACTTTTGACAGGACATTAACCTTAATGCCTGGCAAGAATATACTCTTGATCTGATAGATTCTGATCTGGCATACCGATTTTCACCATCATCTCATTTGGGAACCAGAGCTGTTCCCTACTGTTTTTATTTTTAAGTACTGAAAATTATGATATTTGTCCCTTGCGATATGTATTTACTATTAGTTGGAATAACAATTTAATCTTTATACTTCTATTTATGATATCAGCATTGAAGTCATCATTGTTTTTCTTATGCTAAAGAATATTGATGAAACATTTTTAACTTCTTGTAATACTGTATATTTTTCCATTAAATTTTCTATCATTTTCTGGATCAAGGCTCTTTGGGGTGTTCTCAGCTATCATGTTTACATACACCTCTACTAATTTCTCATCTCTCCCTCCCTTTTCTATGGACACTATAGGATGATTAAATGCACAGTTAGTAAGTTTAATTTCTTGTATTGTATTTAAAATGGTAAGACAGCAACTTCAATAACCATCTTTCTGTTGTGAGGGGTGGTTTTGATGTGAGCCTGATAAGCACTGTTTTATTATGCTAGTGATTAGTCTAACATGCTTACAAAACATAAGAAAATATTTACGTCTCTAGACAAATGTTAACGCTTTGTTATTTAAGTTGATGGTTTTATCCTTAATTTAAAAAGTCAGCAAACCTTGAGTCCTGGAATTCTTCACAAAACCTTTAATAAACATAAACCAGACCACAAACGGAAAAAGGACAAAATGCTCCACAATCCAGAATACTAAGCGCTTTCACCCGCTCATATAATAATTTTGCATATTTTAATAACAACTACTACATACAGAAGAAAGGTGTTGCTATGTGGGCAAGATGTGCCCCCATTTATGCTAATCTAGTTTTGGCACAATGGGAATCTGAGTGCATTTTTACCAGTATGTTTTGGAAGAAGATTTTATTGTATTTGCGTTATTTGGACGATATTTTAATTTTGGGGGGGGGGTCTAAGGAGGAGTTCAATGATTTTATTGTTTTTTTAGGAAAATCCACCAATTTTTTAAAATTTACTAGCCACATTTTCGACGATCATGTGGAATTCTTGGACATTAAACTCACTGTTATTAACAACAAAATTGAATCAACTCTATTTAGGAAGAAAACATATTCCAATTCATTTTTACACTTCGACAGCTGTCATCAATTTCATCAAAAAAAGAACTTGGTCAAAGGCCAAATGGTGAGACTGTCTAGACTTATTAGTGACAATCAAGTGTTTAAACACAAACTGGATTTACTTATGAATATGTTTTTTGATAGAGGATATCCTCATGATTTGGTACTAAATATTAGTAAGGAGGTGACATCTATGAGGTTGACTAAATACAAACCCATTATTAATTATGAAACATTTGAAGGAGCTACCTCACAGGTTTCCACCTCTAGGAATGATACATTTATAATTCCTTTCAACAACAGAACACAAGAGATTGTTAATTGTGTCCAAGAATTATGGACTAGTATTGTAGACACAAATGTGGAACTTTCTGGTATTTTAGGAAAGGTGCCTAAAATTACATTTAGTAAAGGCAAAAACTTGAAAAACATTTTTGAGAACAATTACAACTGTGAACAATTGAGACATTCCAGGATGAGTAAATGTGGGTCATGCCATGTATGTAGATTTATCCATGATGGTCCTTACATTTCTATACACAATTATGGCAAAACACTGAAATGCCCTGGTCACTGTAATTGCAATACCAGTATGGTTGTGTATGCTGCAACATGCACAGCATGTGAAGCATTTTATATAGGGAAAACTATTAGAAAACTTAAAACACGTGTTATAGAGCATCTTAGTGACATTAAAAGACACATATCTACTAACACGTTATTCAACCATACTACAACTTGTAACAATTTTAAAAGATTTTTGTTTTTTGTTATTGACAATGTACCATTCAACAAACACAAAGGTGGAGATGATAAAACATTGCTAGAAGCAAAAGAATGTTTATGGCAACTCAGGCTCAATGCCTGTAAATGGCCAGGCCTTAATGAACAAATAGCTATTTCTAGTATACTAAAATTAAGATCACAGTTTATATGAAATTAATTTTTTATTCAAACCTTTTTGCCTTTTGAGTCAATGTTTTGTTTATGTTAGTTTTGATTAATGCCTGTATTTAAATATTTAAACATTTAGAAACAATTTTTTTTTTCTTAAAACACAATTTTTATATTTATTTAATTCTTATATATTAACTTATGGTCACAATTAACATAATTATTTATATTCATTTTCCATATGTATATGTATCATAATTTATATAATAAATTGCCATTTTTATTGTTATATTTATATACAATTTTATATACATTTATATATTTGATTATTTGTATTTAAATATATTTATTTATTTTGAATCAATATAACAATTATACATATTTTAATTAACTGTATTCCATTTTATGTACACACTACCCTTCAGAGTTTAATTCAGAATATTTAAAATTTTACATTTCTAATTTTATACATTTTTATATCTACACCACTGACAGCACTTTTAAATCTTAAATTTTAAATTTTAAATAGTACATTTTTATTCATAGTTGGTTTTTGCATCTATTATTGGTCACTACAATTTTTGTTTACACAAGTCTTGTTCAAACAACACTGAATTGTGCATTTTACCTTTAACATTATGTTTACTGACCTTCTATTTATCAGCTAATTGACTGATTGATTGTTAATTGAATTCTGAATGTAGTACATAAGGGATGACAAAGCAATGTATTTAGTACTCTGATGATGCCCCCTTTGAGCGGGTGAAAGCGCTTAGTATTCTGGATTGTGGAGCATTTTGTCCTTTTTCCATTTGTGGTCTGGTTTATGTTTATTAAAGGTTTTGTGAAGAATTCCAGGACTCAAGGTTTGCTGACTTTTTAGCTTACTGGTCTGTTTTGCTTTGATTTATCCTTAATTTACAATATCAGCTGGCACAGATTATTTTTATCGCTTTTTTGTGGCAATTGTACATGCTGCAGGATTTCCTTAGATCTCTTCAGTAAGCACTTTTTTACTCCGTAGGTCAAAATATGATATAACTGTTTTTACTTAACCTTTTTTAACAATTCCTTGTTTTTTGGAGGGGGGGTCTAAAACTATTTGAATTTTGCATTCTCTTCTATGAGCTCTCTTCTTGTGTTTTGTGACAATGTTTGCTTGTCTTTTCGGCTTTTCCCAGTTAGGGGTCGCCACAGCGGAACTACAGTCCACTAATGATTGGCAGTTGATTTTTATAGTGCCGAGTTGCCAGCCCAGTGCCCAAACTTCAGCGAAGGCATGCCCATTCACACATGTCTTTCAGAGGCCATTCGACTGCAGGGAGGACATGCAGACTCCACACAGAAGGCACTCCAGCCGAGAATCGAACAGGAGAACCTCTTGCTGTGAGGCAACAACACTACCACTGTACCACTGTGGCTTTTAAAATCTCTAATAAACCTTCAGATGTAATTAACTGTAGCTATCAGGCTTCTTTTTTCTTGGCATTTAAAGGCTGTGACATGCCATGTATTGCTTTTACTTCAAAAAGATTAGATAGCATGTTCTTTCTTAAAAATTTAAAACAATGGACCTCTAACCTTCTCTTGCAAAATTCATTCTGTTTAGGGTTAGTCAGTCCTAAATCAGTTCAGTACAGTTCTTTCATCACCATAACACATTGTGTGTTTTCCATCATCAGTTATTTCATTACTTTAATGTATTACTGTATTTGGTGTTGTATTATATTTTGGAAATTCTCTACAAAAGACTTGACCATAAAATTAATCTCATGAGCTTTATGTGCATCTAAAGTGCGTTAATCCTCCCATTGCATGAGTAGAACATAAGTTGATAATTTCCTCTCAGATCTGTTTTACTAAAACGTTCTTGTTTCACTTGGGATATCATATACTACATGAATCAATTCTCTCTATTTATAGCTTTATTGGCTAATCTCTTATCGATGTGTATTATCAGTCCTCTTGCTTTGGTTTAGTGAGGTTATGACTATTGATAATGCTCAAGCATTAAAACCTGATTCATTTTTGACTATTAATCTTTTCTATTTTTCCAGTTCTTTTTCCTTTTCCTTTCATAGGTAAAATAATATTTTTGATAGGTTATAAGCATTATATTAAAGTCTGTGTGTAACCTGATTCAGTAATATGATACATGTTCTACGTCTTCAGAAATGTACTATATCAATTTGTATGAGGTTTAAAGTCCTTTGTTTGTATCACTGCTTGTATTGATCTTTTTTATTCTTGGCCTGCATCTCTGACATTTTTAGACAATTTGAAAAATCAAGGATGTTTTCTCACTATGTTCTTTAATCTTCTTCAGCTGCATATAGGATCCCAGGTAAATACCAGACTATTAGTCCATAGACTATTACAAGCCTAACAAATATCCATAGGTAAGAATCAAACCCTATACCTTCTATCTTAGGTTCATAAATGAATATTAGTTTAATTGCCCTGAAGGGCCATTATAAATCTACCTAATAATGAGAGATCAGAATCAAACCCTGTACATTCTTTCTATGAGGTTAAGACTTAACTATTATGCCAATCCTCTCCCAAAAGATCTCACAGCACCTACCATGAATGCAGGCAGATGGGGGCTTGGTTTAACAATTTATCCAAAAGATGACACACTCAGGAGTGCAGCACTCCCCAGTTACACTGCATTGCAGTGTCAGCAAATCAGTTCATGGTGTGGGAGTAGAACCCACAGCCTTCTGCTCCAAAATCAAGTATGCCACCTGTTGTGTTATCTAAGAAATCATACTCCTTTACTAGGCACATAATCCTTGAATATGTGTGGTTTTATTTCCTGCATGCACAGGATATGTGAACTTACCAATATGAAATTATACATTTTCTTTCATCCACTGTCTTTGTTTAAGCTTTCTTTTACATCCTAAGTCTTGTTGTTGAGATGGGACATCACCTCATGTACTTGGTATACCTTTTATTCTGCCACATGTGGCAATAGGACCTTCACCTTTCATTAGTAGTTATACTTAGTGCAGGTCATAGATGTATAATCCAGGTACCCATCTCTCTTCCACTGTGGCTCTCTGGTGTGTATGAGCTCAGTGTTTCTACAGAAGTTAATAAGCTTCTATCATTGAGTTAAGAATTGAATTTTCATTTAATTTTTTGAAAAACTGAGCTCATTAGTTTCTTTAACATCATTATTACTACTAACCACATAAACCACATCATACCTTTTTAAGCTTTTAAACAAATACTCCACAGCAACCCTGAGATCTCTTATGGTACCACCTCCAAGGGAGTAATTCTTCGTCTGTCAAGTCTTGGAAGTATCATCCTTGGGATGAGATGTTCAAACTGTGGTCACATCTGATCTGAGTTGCTGATAGCTCTGGTGGATATAAAAGATCCCATGGTACATATCAGAAAGAAAGGATACAAGTTCCCCAATGCTCTGGCCAAATTTATCCTAGTATTATAAACACCACCTTGGGTCTTCCTTGAAAAAAGGCACTAGTAAGAACAACCTGGTAAACAAAGGATAAATAAAATAAAATAAATTAATTTTGTGATATTTTCCCTGCCCCATGATACAATGCGGTATTACTTAAAGTAGCTAGGCTGTTTACAAATATTATAAAATGACCTGTTTCACTACTTCTGCAATTGAACTAGCTATCTAGGAAGAAATGAATGTGAGACCAACAATATTTGGCCATAAGCTGCACATTAGCCACCAAGTAAACAAGATGATTAATTCTAGGTTAAACTAGATAGTTCAAACGTTTGTATTACAAAAATATGGAAAAAATAAGTAACAGGTGAAACACTCTACCATGCTGAGAAACCTGAGCAAAAAAAGTTCTCTGACCTTGAGGCCAGAGTGCAAGGTGGAAATTAGGAAATAAAATTGTATTACTATAACTTGGTTTAATGATATTAACAGGCCTCTGGTGCTTCATGGCTGTAATAATTACAGGATAAACAAAAAGAGTGGTAGAGTATCAGGAGGATTCAATAAAGCCTACACAATAATTTTGACCATGTGAGCATCGTGGTGTGATGCACCCATGACCCTGAAAAGTTTTAGATTCATTAAACTCCACTGAGCAGCGTGCACTCTCGTTCAAATATGGAAATTTTTATGGCATGCAAATTATAGCATAAGTAGCTGAATGTTATGCTAATGAAGCAAATCAACATGGTGGAGTGATTCAACAACCTCTAAAGCAACTGTGTAGACTCTGTATTTGTGTTGGCCTTGTATTCCAAAACTTTCTGAACAAAGCTACAGAAATGAGTCTACACAGAAACAAAAGCAAGTAAACGCTTTTATATTTGTACAGAACTGACATGAACATGTAATACCACACATATTACCTAATTGCAAACTGTGGGTGCTAGAAAATCACAGTAACAAATTTAAAAATACCTTTTTAAATACCATGATGTAAGTGCAGCTTCTGTTCCTACCCCCAATGAAGAATATACTTGTAAGTAATGCAGGCTGCTAAAATCTTTAAATGTCATGAAACAGACTATTATTCTGTAATGTAAATATATGCATTATGTAGCTGATGGATTACAATCTCATGTTATTAAAATATGGATTTATCTCTTAAAACACTGGACTCCTGTGCAGTTTCTCTGCCTACGCAATTACTAACTGGGTAGATTCCAGGCTGTCAGCATGATGAAGATGCAAATGAGGTCAAAATTCTTTAGAATTGCTGAATCTCAAAAAAAGAGTAACCGTGTAGAGATGTTCACATTGTGTAGGCACTTACACAGTGTTCCCTCACTTTTTATGGTCCATGTTTGTGCAATATCATGAGAACAAAGGAAATATCAATTTTGCCAATGCTTACCTTATTTATGCAAAGGCGCACAGAGGTATGCAGAGGTGTGCATAGTGCACTACTGAGTAAGCAATAGATGTAGTTAATAGATGCTAGTTATAACATAAGCAGGTGAATTGCATGTCAATCAACCAATCCAATACAGTGGAGCTATTCAACAATATATAAAGTATCCATGTAGCCTCCATTCTGTTTTTTCCTCAATCCTTCAATACCATTGGAGTAGAGACAAGGAAATTTTAACTGATACACTGCTAGTGGCTGCTGCAGCTATTCTGCATCTATATGTGTTAGAGGCTGAAGCCAATGCTGCTGGTGCTGCTAACAATAGGCCTAAGCTGAGAAGGAGAAGAGTGTTCAGGCCGAGGGTAACTTTCCAGGTGCTACATGAGCTGGACATTGTAGAGTGCTACAGGATGGGCAGGGACACATAACAAGAACTGTGTGAGCTCTGCAGCCCTCAACTCAAAGCCAGAGTCAACTTAGGGGACCCATCCCAGTGGAAACTAAGGTATGTGTAGCCCTTAGAATATTAACTCCTAGTACTTCTAGAGGACATGATGGGTGTGTGATAGGCAGCAGCCACCAGGATCCTCCACCATGCCAGTGAGCACATTTTCCCCCATAGTTCTGAAGGGAGGGCCAGCAATATGGAACTGTTTTAACATGCAGTGCACTTCCCTGAAGTACTGGGTGCCATAGATTGCACTCATGTACACATTAAGGCACCACCTGGTGAGCAGTTTAGAATCTACATTAGCTGCAAGGGATAAGTCATGTGTAATGCCAAGGGAATTATCTTGAATGTTTCTGCTGGCAACCCTGGCAGTTATCATGACTCCCATCTGCCACACATCACAGCTGTACCAGATGTTTGCTGGGGGGACATCGCACAAGGCTATTTACTAGAGGATGCTGACTATGCCCTGGAACCTTGGCTGATGCCACCAATCAGAAGTGCACACACACCCATGGAAGAACGTCATAATGAGGCACATGCTGAAATTAGAAACATCATAGAGCATGTGCTTGGGCTTCTGAAGTCACACTCCCAGTGCCTAGATATATCCGGGGGAACCCTGCAGTATAAACCATACATAAGTACACAAATATTCACAGTAAGTGCTATGCCCCACAATCTGATCCCATGGAAACAGCTGCAGCAGGATAAGCAAGTAGGAAGGGAAACACATGCCCCCACCACTGCCTAGGTCACCACAGCCACAATCAGAGGAGGAACCCCCAGCTGCGGCCCCTGCAGGTAGACATAGGTGTGCTCAGTATGCCCTTACTTTGGCTAAGAGACAATGCATAACACATTCACTGACCACCTAGGGAGCTAATACCTTTCTTCTACTCATATACATATAATAAAATTGATGCCAGGCAACTCACGCAACCTTTACCTCCCCATGTATTGGCTGTGTGCTGCTTGCATCAGATAGAGTCAACCTTGAAATAAAGGCGTATGATATATCCTTGTATTTCCTAACTTGGTACAGTAAGCAAGTAAATAGTGATGGATTTGTACAGAAAGTACCTTAACATGTCACACCAGACACTTATTTTACTTATATTTGTCCAGCGGTAATTAGTATGCCTCAGGTATGAAAGATTAACACAGTCAAACCTCTGAAGAATACTGATGTTCCCTGTATGGCCTCAGTTTAGCACCATATGTTTGTACTGGTAAATCATTAAAGTCAGAAGTTAGAACGTGATGATACACATTGCAGTTTCAGATTTCAGACTTGTTTGTGTCATAACAGTAACTGAACTTTGCCCCCCCCCAAAAAAAAAAGAGGAGTGTACCCTTGTTCTTGTCATAACAGTAACTCAGCAATGCTACCCTTAAAAGAACAGTATATGTGTGTTTCTGCCATCCAACCTCAACTTCATTTGGTGGCAACTGCATATCATATTATTCCCAGTTAATATACTCTCACATGTTAAGACCAATGATATGGAATGGCTTACACACTGCATGTGTTAGATAACTGATGAATGATCAGGAAACACAGAAAGGTAAGACAGAGCTGTATATTTGTAAGCATAATTATGACAGGTTGTGTGTCACTTTTACACGATGTGCCACATCCCAAAAATGGTTAGGCTAAACTTATCTTATCTGCACAAAGTGCAACATTGTGGAAACAGGGAAAAACAGATTGCCTAGAAAGCAGACACCCAAAAACAGAAAACGGATACATTCAATTAATGCTCTTAGCCATCGCAATAAGCTGGCCTGGAGGACAGATGGGACCAGGGCATAGCAGCAAACATTAGCAATGCAGTTCACATTTGCACACTGCTTCCCTATGCGCAAACAGACTAATTTTGCATGAGTGTACACTTTGTTAACCATCGTGCAAATCCAATGCTCGCTGTGCTATGAAATTGTATATATTTTATTATTGGTGTTTATTGTCCACTTTTTCGTATGACATAAAACTACATGTGGCAACATTGCAAACTAAGGGCACAATATGTCATATATTTACAATACATCCACTTGTCCCCCCTAAACCAAACCACCCCAAACAGGCACTACAACCCTGAGATCTCATTACTTTTTCCACAAATATATCAACCACAATATAAATTGTTATATATAATGTGTGCTCACTTGTGGACAGGACCACTTGATAGTGCTCACAGCTTTGCTCAGTCCTAACAAAATCAGACTTATGCCGTTGGACATGCATTAAGTACTGTGTTCTGTAGTCTGTGTACTTGGATAGGTAGGGGTTCTATTCTCAGTGCAGTCAAAGTGTGTGTGTGTGTGTGTGTGTGTGTGTGTGTGTGTGTGTGTGTGTGTGTGTGTGAGCTGTTGCTGGACATTATAATGAGCCTTTTACAGCAGTCTGTGGGACACTGTTATCTTGTCCAGAACAGATACAATACATGTCTATCATTACTAGGTTACACAGTAAGCAAAAGTAGCTGCTGTCTACAAATACAAAAGTGAGAACCCAGAAATGGAAGAGCACCCTCCTCAACCTAAACAAGCAAATAAGACAACTTGACCAATCTCTCACCCCAACCCTTATTTTCTATTTTGTTTTTTTTTTGGGTTGTTATTATTCCCCCCCCCCAGAACTGCGGGGTAGGCCTGACCCACAGGATCCACCTGCCCCCCTCCACTGGCTATAACACCAAGGCCCAGAACATCTGAGTCACAACCTGATAGTACCTCTTCTGCTGCCCCTGCACTACCTGGCCCCTCAGGTACTTTGCCCAGAAAGACAAGCCTGTAGTTCCCTTTGGAAGCAGTGCAGAGGGGGTGATTTTATCACCCAAGAAGAACCACTGGGAATGCTGTGTAAGATTGTATGCCGCACAGTGGGCACATGCCTATGTCAGATGGAGACACTGCTATCCATCACTGTACTAAATAACACAAGGAGACAAGGAGATGCAGATGTCAGACTCTGCAGCCATCAGCGCAGTGAGGTGACAGTGATGAAAGTCCAGTGGGTGAGGACTCTATTCTCACTGTCACCCAGCTTGAAGTCTGTAGATCAGAGAGCACATGCTATGTGCTGTAAATTTAAGAAGCACATCAAAGACTGACTATGCGCATATAAATGTTAAGCACATGCCATTCCTAGTGCCATTTTCAAAGTGCAGCCATAGAGTAAGCATGTATGATTACAGCAGTTAGTTTGTATATAAATTACTTAAGTTAAAGTCAGTGATCTTCTATCCTGATGTGTTTGTGTAAAATAAAGCTGCTTGAACAGAACCCATGAAGACTCTTCTATTGTGTACAAAGTAGGAGAGCGACATGGTGTCAGAACTAGGATCACAGAGAATAAGATTCAGAGCCATGAGGTGCAGGGATGACAATGAAGGTAAACTAAAAGAAACGAGCATGAAAAGAGCCAGAAAAGAAGCAATGGTAATGAGAATAAACTACTTATTTCATAAAAAGGACAAAATGGGGCATTACAAGGTCACAAAACGCACTATTAACAAGCGGGAGGCATAACAGGCTTATTAACTAAAGGAAATGTTTAAAGTAAAGGTGTTTGATGAAACAATTTACAGAAAAGTAAAACGAGCATGTTTAAAAGGCAAAATGAGTATGCTTAAGGCAAAACAGGCATGTTTAGAGTAAAACGAGCACAAGAAAAGTACAATGGGCAAGAAAAGAGATTAAACGAGCACAACGAATATAATAAGGGCAAAAAGGGGCACATTAAGTGTAAATTAAGCAAGGTGACTGCATGTTTTGTGACAAAGTGCTGTGTTTTGGCATAACTATGGCTTTGTATTGTATCAAGGGCATAACTAAAGTTATTTGAAGTATCTCAAAGTATGTAAAAGTGCTTACAGTGTGTGTTTATTACTGTGCATGTATTTTGAAGAGTTATTTGTGTGCAAAGTGCAACTATTATGTGAAGTGCAGTCAAAGTATAGCCATTTCAAAAAGGTTCTTATGTTGGGTGTGTCTTTTCACAAAGTGCCACCATTACAGAGGGTTCCTTGCACTGTTGAGAATTGCCTAGAAAGGTGCCGCCATTTTGGGGAAGTTTCAGTGTGCTGTGTACAGTTTATTTGCTGAGTGCCATTTCTTCGAAATGTTATTGACTCTGAGCTTCTCCTGCCCAGTTCACTTGCATCGTGCAGTTATTTGATAAGAGGTGATTTCGTGCAATACAGTAATTTCAATAGTATTATACTGCCTGGGAGACTTTTTTTACAAAGTTCAACTATACAGAGACTCATTGTGCTATTGAGAAAAGTTACAAGTACTGGCATAAATTTCTGGCATATGTATATGTGTATGTGCTTATTTGCAAAACCCTTCACTGGTACATGTTAATATGGCAGATGGATTTTGAAAGCCCTTACCTCTTGTGTTTGATCAGAATATTGCAGAGAACTGGAGAATATTTGAACAAGAGTACAATATTTTTATAGAAGCAGCTTATTCAAATAAAGATCCACATGCCAAGGCATTCATTTTGCTAAACCTAGCTGGGTCAGAGGCCATAGAAAGAGAGCATTAATTTCTGTATGCACCAGCATTGTATGAAGGAGAAGGTGAAAACCATTGTATTGTTGTACAGGCTGAGTCAAGGGAAGACCCCCAGTGTCTGAGGCTCAAGTTCAGAGAAATATGTAACCCCCAGACAAATATTACACTAGAGAGGCATTTGTTTTACATGAGAGATTAGAAACCAGGGGAAACTTTGCAGCTTATATAACTAATCTGAGAAACAAGGCTAAAATGTGTCAGTTTGGTGACATAAAATATGAATTAATAAAGGACAGGCTATGTGTCGTATTAATAGTGCTGCTGTGAGAAAGATCTTGCTTCATGATAGTGATTTAATATTGAGTAAAGCCATAGAGAGTTGCCAAATCCATGAAGTGACAGAAAAATACATAAGTATGCTTGCAAGTGATAAGAGCATGGTTTCAGCAGGCTCAAGAGTAAATGTAGACAGCATGCAGCAGGTGGCAAACAGAAATAGGTCTACCAAGCACATGGCAGCCACAACCCCTGCTGGCTCGTCAAGGAAACCATGTAGTTTTCCAGCAAGTACTAAGACCAGTTCAGTTAAAGGGGTATGCTCAGTACAGTACAAGTATGGATCAGCGAAACCTAAGTCTAGCTTTATTGTTAACCGTCACAATTGTGGTGTAAATCACAAGTCGAAAAGAAAGAAATGCTTAGCATTCGGTCAGCAATATCACAAGGGTAAAAAAATTGAACTATTCCCAAAAAGTTTGGAAATCAGGTAAACCTCATGCAGTTGAGAGGAAAGAAAGGTCACACAACAAAGCAGGTTGATCAAGTAGAGATGCAGCAGTCAGCTTTCTATGTGGCTGGTGTAACAGTAATTGGTGAAAGAGTCGATGCAGTGAATTTATTGGCAAAAAGTGAAGTGTTCTGTACTGTTCGGATCAATGGTAAATCCAGAGATCAAAGTAGACACTGGTTCAAAGTGTAATGTTAAATCAGCAGATACATTTGCTAGAGTGAGAACTAATGAGCAACTCAATGTGGCCAGTAGTGCGAAACTTGTAACTTATGGAGATGAAGAGATTCAAACTGAAGGCTCAGTGATGCTTCTATGTTATTTGGCCAAGAACTGTTGCAACTTGTTATTCTATGTGGTCAGAAAACCAGAACAGTATTTATTGGGTCTCAATGACAGTTTGAGAATGAATCTGCTTTCTTTTACCAAAGAAGTTCATCACATAAGTGAATCTCCTAGTTCTAAATTTTCTGAAGCCATTGTCTCAGAATATGATGATGTTTTCAAAGACAGGCTAGGCAAACTTCCAGTAGTGTATTCCATGATGTTAGACTTAGAGGTCACTCCAGTAGTCAGACCAGGAGTTTTGATGGCTATGCAGCACAAAGTTAAGGCTCAGTTGGATAAAATGGTGCAGCAAGGTGTAATTTGTCCAGTCACAGAACCAACTGAACAGGTGTCGTCTATGGTAGCAGCTCACAAAAAAGGCTTAGATGAAATCAGAATAAGCATTGACCCAAGAGATTTGAACAAAACATTGAAAAGACCATGGAGATAATTCAGTAAAGCTTACACAGAGCTAATCTCCATGTTAGCATAGTGGCGTGGCCTGAACACGGACTTGTAAGGTGATCCAGGAAGCAAGGCTGGGGGCGTGCACAAGCCTCCCAGCACTATGCTGACATGGTCATGATTGCAGGATGTAAATCACCTCATTTGTTGGTGAAAAACACGCAAATGAGGTGATTTACTGATCCAGGAAGCAGACAGGCATCCGTGTAGGAGCAGTGTCTGTTACAGAAATGTATGCGGTTAGTAACCGTGTACCGGAATGCAAAAATAAAAATGGGCCATGACAACTAAAAGTAAAGCATGTATTATGTGCATTAGACATGCCAATGGATAAAACTATGGCCACTGGCATAAAAAAGTGTTGCAAAATGGGTAAAATTAAAAGGGCTTTTTTTTGGCAGATATCATTTGTTTAAGCAGAGTGAAACAACGCGCAAACATGCAATCTAAATGGAAAATTAAATTTTACATTATACTGGTGAGCATGCAGACTCATAACAATGGCAGGTAACAGTGGTTGCTAAGGACATTGGCTCTGGTGTAGTGATGTAACTAGGGTATATGCAATTAGGTGTATGTAAATGCTAAATTTATTGAATAGAAAAATGGGACACCGTGTCCACAGGTACCTAACCGTGTAAGGGCTATAACATGGTAGTGTAGGCAGAAGAGGCAGCTGAAATGAAAAGGGGGTGTGTCATGTTTTGTGTAAGCACATTGGAGCTCAGTGGCTTCTGTTTGAGCTCGGCTAAGCACAACTAAGCAAGGGGATGTGTCTGAAGCTGCTTAGCTGTGCTTAGCTGGTTTAAAAGCTAAGCATGCTCGTGTACAGTGGAGGGTCAGAGGGTCAGATCTGCTTAGAAGTGTTTACATTTGAGCAGCGGGTTTGCACGGCGTGGGGCTTAAAAACACAGGAAGTAAAAAAAAAATAAAAAAAAAACAGAAACACCTTTACAAAAGGCAATCAATTATAAATGACTAATAATCCCTCTGGCACTCACACTGGCCCATTCATACCCCTCAGTAATGCAGCTGGCAGGTGGAATGTATTCATAGTCAGCCAATCACACAGACTGCATCTGCAGCACACCAATATAAAGTATGCAAACACCCTTCAATCTGATTTTCCCCACATATTCTGCAACACTGGAGTACACACTTGGGAATTTTAACTGACAAAATGATAGGGGCTGCTGTAGCTTTGCTACATCTCTATGTGCTACAGACAAAGGGCAGTGATGAGGATGATGCTGACAACCATCACAGACTGAGAAGGAAAAGAGTGTTCAGACCCAGGGTAACCTTTCAAGGGCTACATGAGCTGGAGATAGTAGAGCACTATAGGATGGTCAGGGACATATTACAGCAACTCACCGAGCTCTGCCAGCCTCACCTCAGACCCAGAGCCAACAGAGGGGAGTCATCCCAGTGGAAACAAAGGTATGTGTAGCCTTAAGAATACTAGCTACAGGTACTTTTCAAAGACCTACTGGGGACATCATAGGGGTCTCACAGGCATCCACATCTGGGGTACTCCACCAGTTCCTGGATGTCATGTAAACACATGCTAGTGAGCAAATTTATTTCCCCAGCACCTCTGAGGAGAGGACCAGCAATATGCATCTGTTCCACCATGTAGCACACTACCCAGAGGTACTGGGTGTCATAGACTGCACTCATGTCCACATAAAAGCACCACCCAGTGAAGAGGGTAGACTCTACATCAACCGCAAGGGGTATCACTTCTTCAACTACCAGGTCGTGTACAATGCCCAGAACATTATCATCATAAATGTGTGTGCTGGTACCCAAGAGAGCCCGCAGGATTTTTTGCAAGAGGGTGCAAACTTAGAGCCCCACCCATGCAGCCCCCCCCCCCCCAGCAGCTATTCCAGTGTCCCATTACTTGGATATTTCTCCTCATTTGTCATAGACACTGTTCAAACCTCTCAGTGTGCATACTGTTTTATGTTTTACTTCTACAATGATTACAGATATTTGGATTTCATTTACAACTTTTATTTCAAATTTTATAGCACAAACACTGATAGACATTTCCCAAACCTAAACAAAGCAATAGCCTTACAATACAAACAGACTTAACATTAAAACTTCTCTACCTTTGAAACCCACATTCACTGAATCAGCATTGAAACCCACATTCAAAGAAAATGCACCTGGCCAGAGGTAGGGTAAGTTTACCTTTGGGCTGTTTTCAAATCATAGGCTCCTTACACACATTTTTTAGAACCATGCAAATGTTCTTTGATTCACATTCCTGACTATATTAATTATACTATATAATAATTGAATTATATCCCTTGTATAATACAGCACCACTTGTTAGAGTGTGTTTTTAATTTATAGTTCTGAACATTTTTCCTTTAAGCAATGAAACAAATCATATCAACCAATAATAATAACCTGCCCGATTCAGAACATTTCAACCATAAAGGGCCGCTCAGACTTCTGTTATACAATCCACTAATATCAATCAATATGCAGAATCTCTGCAGAAGTAAAAGCCATCTGAATAATTTCACATTAAAAAGAGATCTGAAACCAATGAAGAGGTTGTTGCTAGAAAACAACTTTATAGTTTAGTGTTGCATTTACAAATTCAGTGCCTGTTGCCCTTGAAGAATAAATTGCCTAGGTTACATTAAAAGAAATGGTAAGCTGGTATATTGCAATAGAGAATGGGTGGCAAGCTGAAAAACAGGTTCATAGTTATTAGGTGTCTCATCCAAAGTAGGACATACTAAGGACTGCAGTACCATACCCCCTTAAAATACAAATGTGCATGCTGTAGGAATAGAACCTACAGGCCCTTGCATCAAGATGCAAGTATGCTACCTGCTGTGCTAACATTGCTTTAAAATTATATACCACAATAATGACACCATTTGCTAAACAAAACAGTTGCACATTTTAAGAAGACTTAGCATGAGCAGCAGTAACATTTGCTTCCCTTGAAGCTCACAATTCCTTGAAAATGCACTTGAAAATAGATTCCACCTGCTAGAGCTCTCTCTCTCTCTCTCTCTCTCTCTCTCTCTCTCACACACACACACACACACACACCTTCTTAGTGCAAGAAATCTGGCCAAAGCCTAAAATAAACAGGGACAGATTATAAATATTGCTTTCATGAACTTATAAAATTGCTAGAATAACAGGAATTGTGTTGGTATGCATTTTTCTAAAGGATATGATGTCTAAAACTACTTAGCAACTTAAATCCTTTTTAGGAGGAATATGGGGCAAAAGTCTGGACATTCTGCAAAAACCTGGACAGCTGAGGGGTATGCTACCTCTCTTTTATACACACACACACACACACACACACACACACACACACACACACACACACACACACACACACCTCTTAGTGAAAGAAACATGGGCAGATCCTAAAATAAATAGGGACAGATTATAAATATTGCTCTTATGAACTTAGAAAATTGCTAGAACAACAGGATTTGTGTTAGTATGCATTTTTGTAAAGGATATGATGTCTAAAACTGAAATGTCTGTTATTTAGCAACATCATTCCTTTTTAGCAGGAATATGGGGCAAAAATTTGGATAATAGCAAGGTGTGACCCCCCCCCCCTTACACACACTCTCCTATCCCCTGTTACTTACACAAATACACACACACACACACACACACACACACACCTGAACTTCTTAGCGCAAGAAATCTGGACAACCCTAAAATAAATAGGGAAAGATTATAAATATTGCTCTCATGAACTTAGAAAATTTCTAGAATAACAGGATTTGTGTTAGTATGCATTTTTGTAAAGGATATGGTGTCTGAAACTAAAATACCTTCATTATTTAGCAACGTCATCCTTTAAGGAAAAATATGGGGCAAAAATCTGGACATTCTGCAAAAACCTGGACAGCTAAGGGGTATGCTACCTCCCTTTTTTATATACACACACACACACACACACACACACACACACACACACACACACACACACACACACACACACACACACACACCATACCTCTCAGTTTCTTAGCACAAGAAATATGAACAAAACCTGTTATAATGTTGGGGACAAAGGCCTAAAACTAGGGGCACATCTAGAAAGTTGCTAGAATAACAGGATTTGTATTTGAATGCATTTTCTGAATGATATTAAGTCTGAAACTCAGTGAATTGTTAAAAAAAACAGAATGTTGATGAGGAACAGAACAAAAGTATAAGGCAAAAACCTGGACATTCAATGAAAATCTGTACAGTTGAAAGGTATGACACACACATATACCCCCACCTCTTTAAAAAGTGGATAGAACAAGTTTTATATTAGTATGCATTTTCTGAAGGATATGAAGTCTAAAGCTCAAATGTCTGCCATTATTTTCTGACTTCAGTCCTCAATTATTTGCCAGAAAAAAACACAATTTTATGAGAAACAAAATGAAACTATGAGGCACAAAATCTGGATAATTGTGAGGTATTAACCCCCCCTTACCCACACTCCTACCTCCCCCTTACTTACACATAAAGACACACAGACAATGATATGGTATTAATTGGCTTGTGCTTTTCTGAAACTGTCATTTGTTTCACATATATTACTATATACTTCAAACACGGCCTTCATATCTGGAGCTTTTCACAGGGTCTCCACTGTAAACTGGGCCTACTCATCAGGAGTGCCCTGGCATTCATGGTGTATACATCAAAGCTTACAGAAACAATAAATAAATAAATAGACCAAATATCCCAGACCGAGAGATACAGTCTGCACTCTTTAAAAGCAAAACTATCACAAAATTAACTCATTTCACAGAAACATTGAAATTCTAAAACATGAAGAGACAGTGACCAGAAAAGTCAACTCAGTGTAAGTAGACAAATATTCTAAGAAGCAAAGGATACTGGTTACTCTGTACTCCCCTCTCAAAGCATTTTGTGCTGCACTTTCAGTTACATAACTGCTCACTATGTAGCAGTGCTGATCCACATGCCTAGGGACCCAAGCACCAGAGATCATCTTTGATTTTTTTAATTCATATTCTAAGAAGTCCTTTCCATGGCACAGGAGTACTACATTTAGTTGGTCACTGTAGCTTAAAATGATGGAGCCCTGACTATGATGCTAATGAGCTTTGAACATTATCTATACATCTGTCTACCTGCCTTTTGTTTCAGAGAAGAAATTCGAGCTGGAATGAATCCACTTTCAGCACAGATCTTGATGGAAAACGGTTCCACTTACAAAACCATACAACTCTTTAACTAATATACTGTCATAATGATTACGTTCAAGAATACAACACTGACACAATAAATGTTACTAAAATAAGTTTTGGTTCTAGATGATTGGCACTATTGACGTGACACCCCAACTCTATGTGCAAAAATGGGATCTAGGGGTTTTGGATGGTTGGATTTACACATAGTAATAGTAACACAGTAAGCAGAACAGTAAATGGGGTCATGTTTTGTTTAAAGAAAATACAGATAGAGGAAGATAAAGGGTAAATGAAAGGAAGACAGACTTGCAAATTAGGTAACTGCACAGTCATACTTCAGGTATAACAAAGTAAGATTCTAACTGTGAGAGAAATGACTTCTTGCTTGTGACTTCTCAGAAATAATTTGGCAGGCCATTCTACAGCCTGAATCTAGCCACCACAAAGGAAGAGTCCTTGTGATGATGGTGGGTTAGTGGTATGGTGACAAGTTGCACAAACAGTAAGCTTCAAATTCATAGAGTAGGGTGAATGTAAACAGCTCACACTGCCTCAAACACCTCAGGGAGGATAGACGTGAGGACATTATCCCACTGGGAATGACCCCCTGACAGAAGTTAAGAGATTTCTAGAATGAAGGAACCTTGGGGAAGCATTGCACAGAAACAGGCAGCTCAGATATGTAAATGGAATCACACAAAGATAGTAACCATAAAGACCAGCACAGCCCTCATCACATTCTACAGCCCAAAATCACAGCAGGCAAGGAGAGTAGGTATACTGAAAAAATCCTTAGCAACCATATATCATGACCAATTGGCAACCAAGTGCTGCTTCCCATTTATCTGGAAAGATGTTGCAGCTACTGATGAGGTGCTCCCCCTTCCCATTAGTGAGAGAATAACACCTCTCACATCCGTCAAATACACTCACATATATACACACACATGCAGTCACACACATTTGCACACACCCACACATATGTGCATACACAGACAAAGAGGCACCACACACACACACACACACACACACACACACACACACACACACACACACACACACAATACTGCAATGGATATTTAAGGATGTACCCAATGGTCCGTGAGGGTATACCTCTCAACAAGTCACAGACAAATGTCGACAGAATCAGGAACAAACCCAGAAATTACTTTACTCTCTGACTTCACACTGGTACATACTATGTAGTTTCACTTTCACTCATTGAATATATTTACTTGTTTACACTTTATTATAGCAAGTATTGCATTATGCTGTTTTGCTAGTCTGCTAAGTGTCGGAATCATACACAATGCACCAAAAATGTCTCCTGTGTGTGTGTGTGTGTGTGTGTGTGTGTGTGTGTGTGTGTGTGTGTGTGTGTGTGTGTGTGTGTGTGTGTGTGTGTTTTATGTTTGGTAACAGTTATTAAGTAAACAGTAGTATATATCTCCAATGGTCATAAAGCTTCCTTTAACTCCTCCCACAGCCCACAAGTGTCACCAGTCAGCCAGGGGAAAGCCCTTATTTATGTAAGTAGTTTTAAGTGCACACTTCTGTATCTCAGCAATGATGGCTTAATCTCTGCAGCAGTCACATCACCAGTCTGTAAAGATAAACCGGTTTCACACATGCAGCAAATTCCCTAGAAGGGCTAAGGTTAGGTACAGTAGTACATGGTGCTAAGTAAAAGGGATTGACATGTATTATGAAGGAAGCCAGTCAAACAGTTTTCAAATTTAGAAGCTCTGAACTCAGTAACAGCTCAAACATCACCATTGCTAAGTGCCACGCAAAACAACTTAAACACAAACACACCTATCTCTCACACACATGTACATTCATCTGCAGTCCAAACGTCTTGTGGAATTCAAATTCTGCGCGGGTGTGGAAGATGAAAACGTAAACCTCAGGTTCACAGACGCAGAAGATGCAAACAGCCATGCTTCTGTGCAACTGGACAGGATGTAAAGGGCGTTCTTAAAGAGGAACGCCCTTAAAAAAAAAAATAAATATATACATATATATATATATATATATATATATATATATATTTTTTTTTTTTTTTTTTTAATTAAAAGAAAATGAATTTCCTGGCCAGGCAGTTCCAGGGGGGGTGCAAGTGCACCCCCTTGCACCTGCCTGCGGGTACCTTTGCTGGTACCTCTGGCAGTTATCATGAGTCCCACATCTGGCATGCCTCACAGCTGTACCAGGCATTTGCCAGGGGGACATCCCATATGGCCACCTAGTGGAGGATGCTGGCTACTCACTGGAACCGCGGATGATGACACCCATCAGAAACACACACACACACACACACACACACACACACACACTGAAGAACCACATAATGAAGGACATGCACAAACTAGGAACATCATAGAGCATATGTTTAGGCTGCTCAAGTCACGGTTACACTGCCTTGACATATCTGGTGGAGCCCTGCAGTACTCTCCAGCCACATGTGCATACGTATTCATAGTATGTGCCATGCTACACAATATGATCCTGTGAAAACAGCTGCAGCAGAAACATCACAGTGAAGGGGCACACAGCCCCCCACCATTGCCAAGGTCCCCACAGGCACAGGGGGACTCAGAGGAGGAACCCCCTGAGCCTGTGCGCAGATGTAGGCATACCCAGTACACCCTGGCCTTGGCAAAGAGGCAATGCATAGCACATACACTGACACCCTAGGGACCCAGGGACTGACACATCTCTCCAACTTGCACACACAATAAAAAGGATGCCACACACATCACACTACCTGTACCTTACCATGTATACGCTGTATACTGTGTGCATCCGACAGAGTCAGCCCTGAAGCACTGTCCTCACAACTGCCACAGGAAGAAGGTAAGTCACTCTTCTTAACAGTAAATGAATGGAGTAGAACATTGTGGTAGCATATCTATGGTATTGCTGCATGTATGCAAGGGAATGGGGTTGGCCTACCAGGATAGCAGCAGACAACTGACAGCTATGTGGGACAACAGGAAATGTCTGCCAAATACTGGCTTCCCCAGGAAATGCAGTCATCTTCTAGGTGACAAAACTCGTTGCAGTATATGTGGGGTCTACAAACAGGGGGTCATAGGTCACATGCATGGATGTCAATGTTGGAGTCCCATACACACCACACCTCTCAGCCCCTCCCAGCAAGTTAGCTGTACAAAGTGGTAAAGAAATGTCTGGCAAAGGCCCACAAATAGGGACAATGATGAAATATTCCTGTTACAAACTTGCAAAGTGATATCACAGCAGGTTTTGTAGTTGCATTAAGTCTCTGTAGGGTAAGAAGTCTGAAACTCAAATGACTGTCATTACTTTCTAACCTTCAGTCTTTAGTAATATGCCAGTATTCTCCAAGGCAAGCACAATACTATGCTAAATGGAACCAAAATGTAAAGCAAACATCTGGACAGTCTGTGCAAATATGTACAGTTGAGATGTAGGCTCCCTCCCCCCAACACACCCATGTTCGCATAGAAATGCAGTAACATTTATGTTTGTAGGGTAATAGCAGCAGGGCACACATTCCCAGGGCTGTCCCAATCAACTTGATAACTTGCTGCATGTCCACAATATGCAGGGGGTCATTGAGCTATGTATATGTGTGGTTAATACCGTCAGGAAGTAGGCAGCACTTACTCTTGGCTGTTGCGGCTTAGTGGTCTAAGTACAGTACTGTGGTTGACAGGGTCCATGTTTCAAGACTTTGCATGTCAGCTACACCAATGATAGTTGTACACACTGTCCAGAAGTCAATATCCATTACTGCAGGAAAGCTGGACAATTTAGGAACAGGGGGCCACACATATGGACAGTACATAGCTCGGGGTAACTTCCACAGTGCCTAGTAGGATCGCAGGTTCTTGAAAGTCAGTGCACTGTCAGGTTATAAATGGCTGCCACCTTACTGCATCAGTACTGACAAGTCACTGGCCACCATCCATACCTCTGGAATGACAGGCTATCACAGATGGACCACAAGTATGCCTTGTACATCTGTTCTGCTTGTCATAACATTGCATTTGCCTGCCAAACTATTTGCAACACAATAAAGGTTGATGTGAAAACATCAATGGCAGACAGTGGAGAAGCAGATGTCATACCCATAAGAAAAAGTAAGCTAATACCAAACCAGTCTCCCAACTGTCTATGTTTGGCAAGGCAATATTAACACCCTGTCCCCATGTGTGGGCCTGTGTCTGACTGTCATATATGGGCCTGTCCAGATGTCACTCTGTGACAGTTTGACATCTAGGGCCAACATGTAGCCTTATAATAACATAGCAACACAATCCATCTGAGGACCACAGCAGATGTAGGGGTGCAATCATGGACAAACTGCTAAACAGGTACACTCAGAGGTGTATGTGCTATGCATTGCCTCTTTGCCAAGGCCAGGGTGTACTGGGTATGCCTACATCTGCGCACAGGCTCAGGGGGTTCCTCCTCTGAGTCCCCCTGTGCCTGTGGGGACCTTGGCAATGGTGGGGGGCTGTGTGCCCCTTCACTGTGATGTTTCTGCTGCAGCTGTTTTCGCAGGATCATATTGTGTGATGTTACGGCATCTACCCTGCTCACAGCAGAAATACAAATACATAGCAGCAACTGTGGACAAACACTGTGACTGGACTACAGAAGGACAAAGAGACACATATAAGGGCAAGGGGAACCACTGGCCAGACAAATGGAGAATGTGCACACCAGAACAAATTGTGCAGTAACATAGGTTCCCTGCAGTGGATGGAGTCAATAAACATCACCCATAACTATACAACACGCACCCACATATGTGGACATTCTCAACAAAAACAAACCCAAACAAAGGACACCTCAGTGGCAAAACAAATGAGAATTCCACAAACCTCCACACCACAGAACATGCATAGTCCACACACCAGTGTCTCATAACCACTAAGGCCTTACCATAAACCCAACATATTACTCATAGCACACTCCATTGTGAGACACACAGATGTGCCTCTCACCAGGCTGGATAAGGAGAAAGTCACGGTTAGTTCTTTGTCAGGTGCCAGAATCCACCATATCACACATGCACTCAAGTCTCTCCATAACAGGTATGGTTATGACTCTGTCCTAGTCCATGTCTGTGTGAACGACTTCAGACATACCTCCCTGGACTATAGAAAGACAGACATGATTAAGCTTGCTGAATATGTGTCCCATGCAGTTATGTCCCTAGGCTTAAGCAGCATTCTACCGTCACCCACAATGATGCCTCAATGCAAAAATGATTGATATTAGCAATTGGCTTACTTCCTGGTGTCATCCCAGGGGTATCCAGTGCCCGACAGCTTGGGAACATATGACTGACAGACCACGGTGCTTTGCTATAGATGGCATGCATCTGTCTCACTTGGCCTTCAGGCTTCTGGCAAAGGCCCTTGTCTCCCCCATAGTGCCTTTTTTAGGAAAAGTCATGGGGTTCAAACTACCAACATAAAACTCTCAACAAAATGCAAATTAAAGGTCATGCCCTAAACGCTAGGAGTCTAAACATGAAACTGCACTCATTGCAAGCATGATTAACCCTGGAAGATGCTGACATGTGCAGTCACAGAAACCTGGGTCAAAGCTGCAGAGAGAAACCCATCCTTACCTGGGCACTCATCTTTTCACAGAGCCAGACCCCAAAATGTGGCCAGCAAAGCCAAAGGAGGTGGAGTATAAATATATATTAAACAAACACACACCTGCAGGTTGGTGAAACAGTCTGATGCACATGGGACACTCCAGGTGAAGTTAACCATTGACAAGACCACTATTCAAGTTATACATAGCTACAGGCCCACATATTTGACTCAGGATGGCCAATCCACCTATTTGGACCTCTACAAACCTATGAAGATTCAACCCTTTACCATGATCCTGGCTGACTTAAATTACCCAACCATAGACTGGAAAAACTACTCATGCCAGAACAGAAATGCACAGAGATTCCCCCATTTTATCAGTGCAAATGCCTTGAGACAGCTACTCGATATCCCTACAAGATGTGATACATATCTTGGACTTGGTAGTAACCAGCATGATTAACCACTGCAGCACCCCTACGGTGTCATCCTCCCTGGCAAGATCCGGCAAAAAGAGCGGTCACTTTTGATACCACCATCTCCCCTGACCCCACTCTAGCTATGGTAAAAAGAAAAATTATCCCAAGCTAATTGCAACCACTGGAGGGATGGTATAAACAGCTGCATAGCTCCCTCCCCCACTGAAGGAATGGGCACCAATGTCCAAATGTACACCAAAGTACTATATGAGCATATATATAGATGCATGGAATCAGGAATACCTGACAGGACAACATCATTCTCCACAAGGAAGAGTAAACCTGTCTGGTGGACATCTGCATTAAAGAAACTATATAACAAAAGGAATCAAATGCTGTCCAGGACCAAGAAGGAGCAGGTACCCATTTGGAAGCAATCTCTCCTTAGCATGAACAAGCAAATAAGAGCACCAGTGAAATCCTCTAAAGGCAACTTTGAGTCCAGATTGCCCAAATCTAGTAGAGACAATCATAAGGCCTTCTTCACATATGTCCGCAGTCTCAAAGGAAGCTCCCAGATCTGTTCAGAACTGGTGGTCAAGAACACCACATAAACAAATGCTGTAGATATAGCCAATCTACTGGCTGACAGATTCAGTGGAAACTTCCCCCCTCTGTCCCCCCATCAGTAAATCAGGAGATCCCCAGTACCTGCCTCCCACCCCTTATCTCTAGGGAAGAGGTCATCCCTGCCCTCTCAAAGGCAAAAAAGACAGCCTTCATGGGACCTGACAACATTGCAGGCTGCATCCTAAATGAACCCAGGCATGAACTTGCAGCACCATTAGACACCCTAGTCAACCAAAGCCTGATTGCTGGCTTTGTTCCAGCTGAATGGAGGACAGCCACTCTCATCTCTTTACATAAAGGTGGAGTGTCCACTGATCCAGGAAATTATAGACACAGCAGCCTAACTACCCTGATCTGCAAGGCCATGCAGTGGATCATGGACCTCAGTAACAGGGACATTGGCAAACTCCAAATAATCGACCACACACGGTTTGGCCTTGTCAAGGGAAGGTACGTCTGTTAAATCTACTACATTTCTTTGAGACAGCCACCAAAGCCATGGACAAGGGAAAGATGGTGCACACTGGCCAACTTAACTTGGCCAAAGCCTTCTACACTATTCCCCACTTGGCTATAGCAGATAAACTCTGTCAACTAGGCATCAATCCATATGTTACCAGATGGGTAGCAAAGTGGCTCACTGATAGAACCCACCTAATCATAATAGGGGTAAGCCAACTCAAGCAGTACACCCCTAATGAACGGTGTACCCCATGGATTGGTCTTGGGGCCTCAGTTATATGGGATATACTTCTCTGAGATGCAGGCCAAAAACAGTTGCCTATGGCTGACCAAGTTTGCAGATGACTTCAAGCTGGGTACAGTCATCAATTCCTCAAGTGATGTGGACGTCCCCCAAGAGGGTCTCACACAAGCAAATGACTAGTGCTAGAAACATGGCTGCAAGCTGAATGCCAGAAAATGCATCATCATCCCCTTTGGGAAAAGTGACATCACCACATATTATCACATTAACAACAAAGTTCTACATACACAATCAGTAGTGAGGGATTTGGCCACCCAGGTTGATAGCTACCTGACATCTGACCACCATGTTGCTACCATTGTACGGAAAGTTTTCTACATGGCTCACCTCATACGTAAGGGTATCTCATCTAGGAACAAAGAGGTCATAAGATCCATGTATTCTACCCTTATAAGGGCAATTATTGAGTACAATGCCCCTTTTGGCATGTACCTTACAAAGCACATGCAGCAGCTGGAGAAACCACAGAGGTTCCTCACTGGGAGATTCCAGGACCCCAAACACCTACCCTACACAGATAGGCTAAAAACACTGCCCCTCTACTCAGTTTCATACAGACTACTCAGAGGTGACCTCTGTCTGGCATGCAAAGCAATCCAAACCCTGCCTTGATGGGACTGCCGAATATCTGGAAGTCAAGCTCCACTCGAGCAACCTGTAGGTGCAGCATCAACCTGGTCTGTGATATCAATAGGATTTGTTGGCATGATATATAGGTGTCCCACAGACTCCACATCTGTGGAATATACTCCCTGTCTACATCAAGCAGAGTACCTCGATAGCCCTTTTGAAGTGCACCCTGGATAACTGGATGGGAAACAAAAAATACACTCCTGGGATTCCACTTGTGCCCCTGCTAGACAGGGGCACAGGGTGCTGGCATGTCTAAACATGGGCTACACTCTTGTCTGCTAGGGTTATAATGGTTTCTGGCCCAACAGCCTAGTAACCTCCTATGAACCTATAAACAAATGTCTGTCAGTGGTTCACCGCATTACTCTATACTGCTTTGCCACTGACATACCAGGAAATCACAGTGCTATGTAGAATATACCACACATATCATGGAAAACTCTGCTCAGTACAATGCACTCTGTACCCACACCAGGATATGACTTTCCAATTAATAAGGATACCACACAACCAGGAGATTCCCCAGCCAGTATATCACTGAGGTGCTGGACTGTTTACACAGCTTCATCAGCCAATCAGCTGTAGCCATACCTCTCAATTGCTCAGATTTTCAGCTAATATTTTTGGTTTGTTCCTCATAAAATTTGTATTTTTCTGGTAAGTCACTGGGATGATCTTAGGATTTATGTCAGTAAATAATGACATGCATTTCAGTTTCAGACCTCATATCCTTCAGAAAATGTATGCTAAAACAAACACTGTTAATCTAGCAACTGTCAAAGTTTATAAGAGCAATATTTAAAATATGTCCCTATGTGTGAACCATTGTCCCCATTTTGTCAGGCTTTGTCCAGATTTTTTGCACTAAGAGGTTGAGAGGTATGGCTGTAGCACAAAACCCTGGACCAGAGTACAGCTATCTCTGGAATGGACTCCCACTCTTACTATAGAAGGTCATACTGGGCATGATCCTACACTTGGAGAATTGCAGCCTATGTCTAAACCCACATCAGACTATACAGTTGTATTGTGCATATATGTCTTTGCATACAGACAGCTATGTACAGCTTAACTGTCTCTCCCACCACCATCACACAGGATTACCCTCAGCTATCTGTAGGTGGCCCATATGTGATCTATCTGCATCTGTTGAGTGTGATACACATACATATATATGGGCAATATATGCAAATATATCAATCATACACAGACAGAGACAGGGGGAGAGAGACAGAGATAGACAGTGAGAGAGAGGGAGAGACAGATAGAGAGAGAGAGAGAGAGAGTCATAGAGAGAGAGATAGACACCCTGAAAGGCATAGAGTGATGTCCTGGTGCAGACAATTGCACACCAGTTGTAACTAGCGGCATGTGTGCATTATGAAGATGAGCTCCATTGTGTAATAGTAATGGGTTGTAATCTGATATCACCAACCTTTGTGTGTGTGTGTGTGTGTGTGTGTGTGTGTGTGTCTGTTTGTTAACATATTTTGAGGCCTTTCCCACCCAAAATACACTTCCCATTGCCCTACTTTACAAGGCTTGCTGATGTCATTTACCTTAGAAGTACGTTTGAATACTTGTCAGCTCTATAACCTCCATGGTGCATGCGATAACTATGTAGCACTATAATACAAATAACTAGATAGGTAGGAGGTTCTAAAGTTCAGCACTGGCAATTATGTGTGTGTTTGTAGGTTAAAGTATTTTTGAGGCCTTTCCCACCCAGTACACTTCCCATTGCCCTACTTTACAAGGCCTGCTGATGTCATTTACCTTAGAAGTACCTTTGGACATTTGTCAGCCCTATAAGCTTCGTGGTGCATATGATAGCTATGTAGTACTATAGTACAAATAGCTAGAGAGGTAGGGGTTCTAATCTCAGCACTGTGTGAGTGTGTATGTGTTTGTAGGTTAAAGTATTTTGAGGCCTTTTCCAGCCAGTACACTCCCCATTACCCTACTTTACAAGGCCTGCTGATGTCATTCACCTTAGAAGTACCTTTGGACACTCTTTAGTCCTATAAGCTCGGTTCATGTGCGATAACTATGTAGCACTATAGTACATGTAACTAGATAGGTGGGGGGTCTAATCTCAATACTGGCAACTGTGATACTGTGTGTGTGTGTGTGTGTGTGTGTGTGTGTGTGTGTGTGTGTGTGTGTGTGTGTGTGTGTGTGTGTGTGTGTTGGTTATACCATTTTGAGGCCTGTTCCACCCTAGTACCCATTGCATTACTTTACAGGGCCTGTTCATGTCATCAACCTTTGATCCACTGTTGGACACTTTCTAGGCATGTAAGCTCTGTGGCACATACGGTAAGTGGGCAGCACTATAGTACATGCAAGTAGGTAGATAGGGGTTTGAATTTCAATACAGCCAACTGTACTACGGTATATATGTGTTTGTGTGTGAAGCATATTCCCTGCCGCTGTTGCGTGGGTTGGTTATACCATTTTAAGGCATGTTGACCCCCACCCCATGGCATTACTTTAAAGAGCCTGCTGATGTCATCCACTTTACATGCACCATGTTAAACTCTACAGGGCATACCAGTCATCTGTGAGATGTATGCAGAATATCCAGATGTTTGCAACATATATGTGGCCCATGTCTCCTAACAATGGGGTTTTATGAAAAATCATTGGCAAATACACGACAGTTGCCATAGTTACATACATGTCAGCTTCAACGTCATACCCGTCTGAAACATCATGCTGATGCAAAGTCTGTTACCCTATCACATGTCCAGGTTTGTAAGAGCAATATGTGAGAACAGTCACTATTATGTGTGGTTTATCCCACCATCCATAAAGGCATTCCCAAGATTAATTGGTGTAAGAGGTTGTGAGTTATGTCCCTGGCGTACACTGTCCATGGTGCATGCAATATGTATGTAGTAGTATAGTACATACAAGTAGATATGTAGGTGTTCTAATCTGACAATTTCCAACTGTGTGACTGTATGTGTTTCTGTATGCATATCCCCTGTGGCTGTCTTGCCTGTGTGTATGCGATGGTTATACCATTTTGTGTGCCTGTTCCACCCTGTTAACTCACTCATTGCCAACCTAGTCGTGGCCCCTACAGATATCATCCACCTTACAAGCACAGTTACACATTTACTAACACAAAGGCACTGAGGCACATGCAATAGTCATGTCAGTCTGTATTGTGCATAACTAGATAGGTAGGTCATCTAATCAGAAAGGTATCAACTCTGTGCATGTGTGTTTCAATGCATGTCCCCTGCAGCAGTGTGTGTGTGTGTGTGTGTGTGTGTTTCAGATGGATCTACCATGTTAACAGCCTGTGAACCTCCCACTGGCAATCTTAAAAGCCCCTGCAATTGTCACCCACTGGAACAGTAGTGGCAGACACTGCAACACTATAGTAGCTCTGTGGTGCTTTTGTTATGTATATAGCAGTATCGTTTGTACAACTAGGCAGGTAGAGGTTCTACTATCAGCAAGGGCAGGTCATGAGTGTGTGTGTGTGTGTGTGTGTGTGTGTGTGTGTGTGTGTGTGTGTGTGTGTGTGTGTGTGTGTGTGTGTGTGTGTGTGCGTGTGCATGTGTGTGTGTATATCTCCTTGCAGCTGTCTATCTGTGTTATGGCCACCAGCATACCTCTCGACCCCTCACAGAAAGACATCAGGTTAAAGACATATGGAAAAGTGGGGCAAAGATCTAACAATGAGTACAACCACCACATATCACTGTGACATGCATGGAAAGTAGATACCAGAACAGGTCATGCATTTGAATGCACTTTCCAAAGGGTATGTGTTGTTACATGACAGGGCCATGGTGGTGCAGTGGTTAGCATTGTTGCCTCACAGCATGAGGTTCTCCCGTTTGATTCTTGGCTGGAGCGCCTTCTGTGTGGAGTCTGCATGTCCTCCCCACGGTCGAGTGATGACTAAAGACATGCAGGTAGGTGCGTGTGTGAATGGGTGTCCCTTCTTTGAAGGTTGGGTGTTGGGCTGGCAACTTGGCACCATAAAAATCCACTGCCAATCATTAGTGGGCCGGAGTTCCACTGTGGCAACCCCTAACAGGGAAAAGCCAAAAGACTGTTATGTGTTGTTAAACGAGAATATCTGTCATTAATCTGTCATGACTTCCCAACAGTTTGTCAGAAAACCACAATGTTATGACAGACGGAAATAAAATATGTGTCAAACATCAGGACAATCTGCAGGCATATGCCTGGATATGGCCACCATCTGTACCACCCTGAAGATTGCAGTCCATGTTTGGCAAGGTGTGACCTGTGACAACAACTGACACAATAAAGAGGTCCCGAGAGTGTAGGACAACAAACATTTCATGCAGTTGTCTGATTGCATAGAGCAGGTATTGCACATCAGAAGCACCTTAATTCATTCACTTCAGAGCAGCTCAGAAAATGCTGCCTGCTTACTTCCACCATAGGAACAACAGTGTGGCCTGAGCTTATTTTCAGAAAATCCAGTTGTAATACCATACAAAAATAAATGTTCATAATTCTTTAACCAGAAGGGCTAGACTAAAAATGTAAATGCAAAAGTTGTTCAGCAGACACTGACCATTCCAACAGTGTAAATGTTGATAGTGTATATGTAAGTCATTATTAAATATTTACCCAGGAATGCTGATATTGTGCATATGTTTTACCTTTTTCGTACAACAAATCACAATATCTTGGTGAATGTACCATGGACACCCATACAATTTATAATTAATTGGCTTGTATGACTGTTAGCTTTAAGATTATACCATGATCACTACTGTGTGATGCTCTGTTATGGTGATATTTACATAAATATGATTAATATTATATTTCTCATAATTGATAAATAAACAAAACATAATATCTCATCACCTGCAACAGAGACTACATCTTAGTGTACAAGTTGTGTGGCTTAATGTTAGCTTTAAAATGATGCCTCATTTGTGTCGTAACCATGCTCCCTTGCAAAGATATGGGCATAATAATGAGAAATATTACAAATGTATAATTTTCATAATCCTACAAGACTAAACAAACTGTGATATCTGTGCATGTGGACAGCATACAGACACAGTTCTTTTACCATGTTGTAAGGGGTAATATTGTATTCAAAATGAGGTATTACTTGGGATATTGACATGCTCCCTTGCAAAATTATTTACCAACATATGTAAAAATCATAATTTCCATAAACTAAGTTATAAACAAACTTTGATATCTATACATGTGTAGAGCATACCGATACAGTTCTTTTACCATGTTATAACTATTGATAATGTCTTCAAAATTAGGTATTACTTAGCACACTGGCATTCTCTCTTGCAAAGTTATTTATCAAAATATGAAAAAAAATTCATAATTTTCAAAACCTTAGTCCTAAACAAACTTTGATATGTGTATATGTGTACAGCATACAGACACTGTTATTTTATCATGTTGTAAGGAGTGACACTGTCTTCATAATGAGATATCACTTGACACAGATGCATGCTCCCTAGCAAAGTTATTTACCAAAATCTTAAAAAAAATCATAATTTCTATAACCTAAGTCCTAAATAAAGTGTGATATCTGTACATGTGTACAGCATACAGGCACAGGTCTTCTATCATGTTGTAAGGACTAACACTGTCTTCAAAATGAGGTATAACTTGGCACAATTACATGCTCCATAGCAAATTTACCAAAATATGAAAAAAAGCATAATTTCCATAACTGAAGTCCTAAACAAAATATGATTACCTGTACAGTTGTCCTGCATACAGACACAGTTCTTTCTCCATCATGTAACTACTAATACTGCCTTCAAAATGAGGTATTACTTACCATGATGACATGTTCCCTGATAAAGTTATTTAGCAAAATATGAAAAAATATCATAATTCTCATAACCATGGTCCCAAACAGACTATCTGTACATGTGTATGGCATACAGATACAGTTATCTGTATATCTTGCAAGTAATAATACTGTCATCAAAATGAGCTACTACTTAGCATGCTGACATGTTCCCTGACAAAATTATTCACCAAATATGAAACAATATCATAATTTTCATAACCAAAGTCCTAAACATAATATATCTGTACAGTTGTCCTGCATTCAGACACAGTTCCTTTTCCATCCTGTAACTAGTAATACTGCCTTCAAAATGAGGTATTACTTACCCTGATGACATGTTCCCTGACAAAGTTGTTTAGCACAATAGGAAAATAAATCATAACGCTCATAACCATAATTGTAACCAAACTGTGATGTGTGCAGGATGGTTACTGACATATTCTCTTGTACATGGCACTCTCCTCAAGCAGTTGTTCTTACTCACCATGTTCACCATCTCTCTACCACAGTTATTTGTCAAACTAAGAAAAATATCATAATTTACATGACACAATTCATAATCAAACTGTTATCTGTACCTGCTCACAGCATACAGATAGTTCTTTTACAATCTGAAAATGAAGTGTTATTCAGCATGTGTACAAGTTCCCTACCAGTTCTTTTCCTGTGTCATCAGTAGTGACAATGGTGTTCATGAAATATAATGATAGAGTTTCTTACCACAGTGGTCCTACTTGGTCATGGCTGTTGTCCATTCATTCTCACTAGCTGCATGTTACCAATATATCGTGCATAGCTGTCATCCTGCAATTGTGGAGGTCAGTCAAGAACAATGCAATGCCATCCTCAGTTAGGTGAATGCCATTGCTTCTGAAAAGGTAAATATCTTCTGCGGTGATGCTGTCATGGCAGATTGTTGATCCACTGACCATGTGCGTCAAGCCATGCATGAGCCCATTCTGTAAACATCTGGCCTTGTGCGCTGCCCATTGACCATTTGCTGTTTTCCATATCTGGTGAGGAATTATGTCAGACGACACAAAATGACAACATGGCCACCATGACTGCAGGTGTTCAGAATTGTTCTGATTTGAAACCATAGCCTTCCCAGTGGGTGAGTGATGACATCATTCCCTCCAATGTGCAGCACAAGAATGTCAGGCTCAGGGTAGATGAAACACTTCTCTTCCAAGAACTGCAGGAGTCTGCTCCAATGCATACCTCTTGCAATCCAGTAAACCTTCACACTAGATGTGGGGAAGCTCAAATTGTAGTGGTTTTCACTTCTGGAGGCATGGCTCGCAGCCCAGTGAATGTAGGAATGGCCACACTCTCACTTGTCGTTCTCCTGCTCATGAAGCCATGTCACTGTCACAAAGTGGATGTACCTGCACAGGAAAGAAATGCAAAGAGGTTACTACTGATGTTTGAGAGATGTACTGGATGACTAGACATATATGTATATAAACAGCATTACCTAGTTAGCTCATCCAAATATTCACTCATATCCACAGTGGCATTATTCTTTTGATAAGGTACATAACTGGTGATGACGATGGCAGAAGTACACACCTACCACCCTTGACAACACCAAATGACACACAATGACTGGTGCTGTAGAGGTACATACCTACCAGCCCTGAAAACACCAAATTACACAATGACAAAGGGGCACAGAAAAGGCACATGTAAAGACAAAAAGCAGGGTAAGGACCGCCAATCCACTAATATGCCAAGGACAGGCATGGGGCCTCAGCTGGCAGGTATCTGAAATGTTCTGGCTGCCCACTCAGACTGCTGGTACCAGCAATGGCTCCCAATTGCTTACAATGCCAGCACTCTGCCTTTTCCATTTACATGTGTCTTTTCAGCAATGACCATAAGGACTCAAAGGAGGGAGCTAATGTAAAGATTGAGCAGATACTGTATGTATGCACAAGCACTTCACTAAGTCCATCATTAAACTTTCCCACCATTTACCCCTTCAGCAGTCTAAGTATGCACAAGCACCAACATGAAACATCTCCCCAGTGACCCCCTCAGAAGTCTGTCCTACTATGTACAAGCACTAGAATGCAACATTTCCACTGATAAATCTTTCAGCAACCCTTCCAAGTATGGCCAAGAACCAAAATGACACATTCCCACCAATGACCCCTTCAGTAGTATGTCCGAGTATACTCAAGCACTTAAATGAAGCATTTGTCATGTGACCCCTTCAGTACATACCTCTCAACCTCTTAGAGCAAGAAATGTGGATAAAGACATAAATCACAGTGGGACAGAGGACCAAAAATATGGACAATTTTTACATATTGCTCTTACAAAGTTAGAAAGTTAACAGAATAACAGGTGTTGCATTAGCATGTCCTAATAAATGTTGTTGGTAAGTGGAGAGGCTAATAGACTGCATCAAGGTTGACCCCATTTGTGGTAGATCATATTTGCCACTGATTGCTTGAGATAGCACTCATGAGGCATCTTAGTTCTGCTGATCTTGTCTGCAAGAATGATGGATTTCCTTGGTATGTGCATCACTAAAAAAAGCAGTTGGAGGAGATCTCCCACAGCTCAACCCTCACTGCTTGTTGGTAATGAGGGTTGGTTCCCCCTTGTTTGTTGATGTACCAAACCAGTGACATATTGACTGTTTATCCCTAGAAAAAGGAGTTCTGAAAGGCCTGCAACTCTAAAAAGACCGTTCTCTTCTCAAGACATTTATATGCATATTGGTCTCTTCTGGGAACCTTATAACCACAATGAGGACTTTACTGTGTATCAAACAAATTGTACACAAGATAGAAACTGGTGGGGAATGTCTTGAAATGACTCCACGTAGACAAAAACCCAAATCTGTCTTGTGCATGCATCAATGTGATAACGACCTCTACTCAACAGTGACATCTGCTGAGAGTTTTACCTGAAATGTGATAACTCAGTGCTATAGTGGAACTGTAGTTATTGTTAATGTGATAATGAGCTGCATGTCATCACTTGAAAGTTATGCATGCTCAGACACAGGTGATAATTGCTGCACATAACCTTTTGAGTAGGCATTATAATTCAGTTGAGTGAGATATTCCTCCCACCTAATTTGCACACATGACTGACAAAGCCAGGAAAACTGCCCAAAATGTATGTTAGCTGCATGGTGGTAGCAGTCAGCAAGTAATAGCCTTTACCTCATTCAGGCAACTACTGAGTATAAGCAGAGATACAAAAATACAAGCAAAAATGTCAGACTTTAATGGTTTTGCCAAAATGTCAAACTTTAATGATTTCACCGTGTAAGAATTAGTCCAAAAAGTATCAATTCGAGTTCTCACCTAACCATCCCTCTGGTTACAATATGACACAGAAGTGAAAAGGTAGAAATATTGTCCAAAATATCTGGTTGAGCAATGCCATAAATCAGCAATAAAATATATGTAACTAAGCCTTTCATACCACCTAGACATTACTCAGTATAAAGACTGAATGAGAATACAAATGCAGAAGGTTTAGATATATTTATCAGCACTGTTTGTTATCCATCATTCCAACATTTCCTCAGATGTATTTATCATCAGTTTTCCTCAATAAAGTATGTGCATATTGTTAACAGATAAATGATTCTTGAAAGCTGGGTACATAAAAAATTACAATAACCATCAGTGAAACCTGAGCTACAGATAACCTATGCTTGTTACACCGTATAGGTACTACAATATTCGAACAAATAGATCAGCTGAGAGAGCATGGCATGGCACCTTGCAGTAAGCCAGTGAATCAGTTGTATGTGTTGTGTATGTAAATAAGCTGAGAGAGCATGGCACCTTGCAGTAAGCCAGTGAATCAGTTGTATGTGTTGTGTATGTAAATAAGATGAGAGAGCATGGCACGGCACCTTGCAGTCAGCCAGTGAATCAGTTGTCTGTGTTGTGTATACATAAGTGCCAAAATGACACAATAAACTGTTTTACCCACCAATCACTTCAGCAGTCTGAACATGTATGCACAAGCACTTGCCTGGTACACAAATTATTTCCCCTACTGACATCTTCATTAGTACATGTACACATGCCCCAAAATGAAACATTCACCCAAATGATCTCTTCAGGAAAATGTTGAGATATGCACAATCACGAAAATGAAGTACATACGAAAATATCAGGGGGTTCGGAGGGTAGACAGAAGAATGGAAAAAATTGACAACACAGATGGAACATTATGGTGACCCCTGTAGCAGTATGTCCAAGTATGCAGAAGAGCCCAAATGAAGCATTATACAGGAGACCCCTTCAGCCCGTCCAAGTATGCACAAGAACCACAATGAAACATTCCCTGCAATGACCCCCTTCAATAGTATGTCCAAGTATACACAAGCACAAAAATGAAACATTGGCCACGTGACCCACAACTGAAGACCAGAAGTCATGTTGGGATTATAAAGCTAGAATCACCACCTTAATTTCCCTGACAGTTATGCAGGCATGTCTTTTCTTGACCATGCACTCTGCACTAGTCTGAAGCATCTGATTCTAGAAGTTGATAGGCAGGGGGTTGGAGTGCAGGTAGTGGAGAAAGAAAGAAATGGATAACACAGATGGAACATTATGGCGAGTACATAACTTCTTTATATGATGTTGTCAATTTTCATTCTATCCTCAACCTGTGGGCCAAAGTCCCAAAGCTACCTTAGACTCTGGGTAGCTCATGGAAGGATGTTCCTCAGCACCACTGAACCAAAATCTGCTCTTCCCCTGGAGGCCAGATCCAATTTAATGCATACATACATATATGCATGCGTATGTGTATGTATGTGTGTGCGTATGTTTGTATGCATACATGTGGAAGTATACACATTATGTATATGCATCATAATGAAGCATTCACCCAAGTGACCCCTACAATAAAATGTTGAAGTATGCAAAAGCATCCACATAAAGTATTTCCCAGAATGACCCTTCTGTAACACTTCTTAGTATGTGCAAACACTGGAATGAAGCATTCACCCAAGTGACTCCTACCTTAAAATGTTGAAGTATGCACAAACACCAGAATTTACTATTTCCCCAAACGACCCTTCATTAACAGTGCCTGGTATGTACATGCACCAAAATGAAACATTCACCCAAGCCAATCCTTCAGTAAAATGATGAACTATGCACAAGCACCAACATGAAGCATTTCCATGACAATACACACAATACAATACACAAATAATCACCAAAAACACCAAAATGAAACATTCACCCAAGTGACCCCTACAATAAAATATAGAAGTATGCACAAGCTCCAGAATGAAATATTTCCCCAAACGACCCTTCTGTAACAGTTCCTGGTATGTATACATCCTACATGGACCAACTTAAATTCCTGTCACTATACTTGGCATCCTACAGACTGCTAAAACTAAGAAGTGACCTGCGTCAACCATACAAGGCATCCTGCAACCCAAGAGTGATGGATTTACTGTAAATCATTGTCAAATGGCATCAGAAATACTCAGTCTAGGGATCTAAACCTCTTCTGCAACATCAGCAGAATTGTGTAAAGCTGAGTAAGTCACTTGACCAGTCAGTGCTCCCAGGTAGCTCCTGACAAGTGACTCTTGTGTCTAGAGAGCTTACCCAATTAATTAACATAAATAATGAGATAAAAACATTTCACCTCTCAGAATTACATATTTTGCACTCCACTGAACGACTGTTGTTTTCTTAAGGATGTCTTCAATTTCTGGCTTGATACAATTTTGCTACAAACAAATGCATTTATAGCTTCATGGAAACCTCTATAAAAATGGATGCCTTAGATTCAGTGTTTGAGCTGTATCTTACTAATAGCAGATTTGCTGAAAACAGAAAATAAACAGTGTTCAATGTTTCTTTTTGTAACAGATAAAGAAGTTTTTAACACCTTTAACTTTAAGGAGAAAAAAGGCAATATTGTTGCCTTAAAAAGCAAATTTAAAGTATTCTACAAGTCAAAGAACAACAGATACAATTTTTGTATTAAAAATCAAATAGTTCAGGAACCAGCTGATATTTACTGTATGTAAGTGAACCAAAGCAGAGAACACAAAACTGTGAACCCGGCAACCTGCCAAAGAGGCTCCATTAATCTCCTTTAATTATTCCTTAGGACTCTCCCTATATCTATTTTTGTTCCCTGGACTAAACATTTTTAGCTTCTCACTATGCTTAACTTACATCTGTAACATTTCATTTCACTTCCTACTTATCTCACAATCTGCATGCCTAATGTTTTATTGCTTACTTATATTCGCTTCTTATCAGCCTCGCTTTCATAAACATGTATATCAATTTCCCAGTCCTCACTTTGTACATCTTCCATACATACACTTCATACTCTTTTCTGTTCTTCATCCCTCCTGTGCATTAGTTTATTGGTTACAAAAACAGTTACAAGAATTTAGTACTAATTCAGACTGTAATCTCTGCTAGATGTCAGGTTCCATTTGTTTAGCCAAACCTACTTTTGTCGAAAGTAAGGATGCACCACTATGTCAAACTGTATTTGATCTGAATGCTTCTTTATAGGTGTTATTTTTTGACAAGGTGCACACATTTGCAGTTAATCAGGGTACATGCAGGGGTTTGTATACTTTTCTTATGCTGCTAACTGAAATTTAGGCTTATGGTTAGGGGCCAGGAGAGGAGTGAGAAAGGAGGATTACTATTAGAGAACAATTGGGGAATTTAGGTTTAAGGAATGGGTGAGGTGTTTAGGGTTACAGTCAGGGTGTTATGTAGTTTATTAAGATCAGGCTTCTTCTTCTTTTGGCTTTTCCCGGTTATGGGTCGCCACAGTGGATCACCTGTCCGCTCATGATTGGCAGTGGAGTTTTATGGTGTCAAGGTGCCAGACCAGTGCCCAACCTTCCACAGAAGAGACACACACTCACACCTAGGGCCAATTTGGAGTGTCCAATCCACCTACAGCATGTCTTTGGATGTGGGAGGAAACCGGAGCACCACGCAACCACAGGGAGGACATGCAGACTCCACACAGAAGACACCCCAGCCAAGGATTACTAAGATCACTCTAATTTAGTCTATTTAGCACACAAAGGCTTAAGCTGTGAACAAAAACACACTGCAAGACCTAGTACTACAAAGGCCTGAGTTTTTAAAAAATCTGGAATAATGTGGAACATCAGTGGGCTATCTAATATGGCCAAAAACAATAGTGTGTATAGCTTACCGTTTTTTACACACATGCACATGTCTGTGTACATGTTGCTCCCCTGTAGCTATTTTTACATATTTAGAACACCTCCACATTTTTTTTCTGTAACCATTTACATTTCTTCAGTAAGCAGTCTAATTACAGAACTCACTTTCTTATACATTTGGAACAATTTGGTTTCTCTTAGGTAAGGATTGTGTCATACTTTATTTACAGTCAATCCCCTATTAAAAAGTAGTTAATGGAATGCAAGTTGTTCGTGGGTTTATGCCTAGGGTTACCACTTGTCCCATTTTGTGAGGGACAGTCCCTCTTTGAGCAGTTGTGTCCTGCAAAAAATTGAAAACAATGGCAAATGTCCTGAGATTTTAGGACTAAATTATTTCTTATATTTTATGTAATAATTGCATAAAACAGTTATTCTTTATCTGAAACACCTAAATATTATAACAAACAGAATAAGAAACTAAAATGCTACAAAAATAAGCTTTTATTTAGGCAAAAAGGTGAAGTTCTGTCCTTGGAACTGGCCATGGGTATGTTTCACCCTGCAAAATCTGATGTTTGTGCCAAAAATGTCCCACTTTGGGCATTTGAAAAGATGGCAACCCTATTTACACCACACTGGTAAATAAAGATTTCTGTTGCTAAACTTAACTGAGCAGTTGTGTTTTATTTGTTATATGGTAAAAAAAAAGTAAATCAGCTGAGCTTCACAGAAGGTATAATGTGAAGGTTCCAACATGCAGAGTAAGCTAATAGTGAAGTTAATCAGCACAGAAACTCGCATGTTTACTGATGACTAAAATGTATATTATAATCTGCGTATAAGCAAACAAGCTTTAGGGCAAGTTAAGACAGGAAAATGTAACCTTTAGGCCATACATTGTCTGATTTCAACAAAGGGATGATGCAGTGCAGTTCCATTTTTTTTCTCACCAATGTCAAATGGCATTAAAAAGGAGACCGAAGTCCAGATTTAGCAGAACATGTTTTGTATCGGTGCATGTTATTTTATGATGTCCACAGCAGTTACTATCACTACTTATAGGACTAGCTACTCCAGGCCTGGGAAGGAAAAAAAGATAACAGCTTACCTGAAGGAATAAAAAAAATGGCAGTTCTGGGCCCAAGCTGAATGGGAACTCCTTGTAGTGTAGATCTGGCGATCCGTGCATGCCCAAATAAAATAGAGGGATCCAGCAGCAGGTAAAATCTCCAAATATTAGCAAAGGGAAAGGAAATACCTGCTGTTGGACCCTCTATTTATTTTGGGAAAACAAAAGAAAATTAGGTTGGGGCTGGAGGTTATGCAACTGATGGTTTGGATTGCAAGAAACCAATTGGCTGCCACCACTTGCTTTAGCAACAACTTTTTAAGCAAATTTTCTACTACAATTTAATGTGAATTTAATGTAAAAACATGCTGAACTGTAACTATATAAGGTAAATTACAAGTTCAGTTACAATTTCAGTGTGTTTTACATTAAGCTGAACTACAAATCTGCACAAAACTTTCTCTTGCTTGTGTAAGGCACTCGGGGGGTAACAGCTTGCAATTTGTATCTTCTCATGGCACGCACGGATGTAAGCACAGAGGCGCCATGAGAAGGTATTCAGGGTTAATGTTATGACAAATAGCGCAAGCTAAAGTAATGTCATACAAATAAGGTGTCATAGTAGCAAACCAAAGGAAGTCCCATATGTTGCACTTGCTGTGGGTATGGTATGTCCTGCCAGCTGTCACATTAGTAGAAGACGTGTTCCACAGTCTACATTTGACAAGGTGGCAACCACAATCTGTGTCACCTGTGTGTGTGTGCAATATATAGACATGTGAAGGCCCTGTGACTACCTGCTACCCCCAATAACCCACATGTATATGGGCATGAATACTAACTGCCACCACCCACATACGTAGGTACAGCCTAAGGCTGTGTCAACTGTAGATATTGTGCAGTCTGTCATTGAGCCACAAACTCCTGTTAACACACTGCAATGTGCCATACAGTGGGTACGGAATGGTGTCAAGGTCCTGACCTCAAGCTGAATGCAGACAATAGTGTCAGCATGCCATACGGCAAGGACATGTCCCCAGTATTTCCCACATCAGCACCAACCTCATAAACTCACAGACTGCGATGACAGTCCTGGGTACTCAGGATGGCAACAGTGTTGCATGAAGGCAACAAGTAATGGCAGTGGTCAGGAATTGCTTCATAGGATCATAGGAGGTTAATAGGCTAATGGTCCTCAGGCCCTTACAAGCCTGGCCAAGAGTTTATCCTCCAAAAGAAACCTCAGTGAGCACCTGTCACCCCTGAGAATGAGGGACATAGGTGGAACCCATGGGAGAAATTTGTGTTTTCCCATCCACTCATCAAGGTTATGCTTGAAAAGGGTCAGCGAGGTGCTCTGTTTGATGTGTATGGGAAGTCTATTCCAGATATGGGGCAGCCTCTGGGAGACAAACCTGTCCCTCTAGCAGGTTATGTTAATGTCACATATTAAGTTCAGGCCTTTTGAGCAGGTAGTGCATGAGGAGTTACACTTACAGATATGGAGCATTTCCAGTAGGGCAGGATCTGAGATTGCCTTCTACGTGAGACACAGATCACCCCTGAGCAATATGTATGATACCGGGTACAGTGATTTGAACCTGTCTGCATAGAACAGGTGTTGGAGGCCATGGATTCTCTTTGTGAGGTATTTCAGTGCTCTTTCCAGTTGGTGCAGATGTTTGGAGAGGTACATCCCAAATGTGGTATTATACTAAATTATTGGTCTAATGAGGGAGGAATACAGAGAGGTAATAACCTCCTTTTTCTTGGATGCAATCCCTTTACTGATGAGATGAACCAGGTAAAAGTCTTTTCTGACCACTGCCACTACATGAAAGTTTAATGTGAGGTTATCAACCTGAGTGCCCTGGTCTCTCTCCACAGGTAGTGTGCTTAGGGGGTTGCCATTTATGTGGTAATCAGTAGGGGTCATGTTTTTGCCAAATGATATGATGATACATTTTTTGGCATTTAGCTTGAGGCCATGAATTTGGCACCAGTCATTAGATGATGTGAAACCCTCTTGCAGTATGTTAACATCATTTGGGGAGTCAATGACAGCACCCAACTTACAGTCATTGGCAAACTTGGTCAGCCACAGGGCTTTCATCTTTGCCTGTACCTCCAAGAAATAGATGCCAAACAGTAGGAGTTCCAAGACAGATCTCTGGGGAACTTCACTAGTGACAGGTCTGCTATCGGAGGTGAGTGTGCCTATTTTGACTTTGAGGGTACTGACGGTGAGCCAGTTGGCCACCCACCTGATGAGATAGGGATTTATACCAAGTTGTGTTAGCTTTTCCATGATGTCTGAGTGAGGGATTGTGTCAAAGGCCTTGGCCAAGTCAAGGTAAGCTGTATGTACTGCCATTCCCTCATCCAGGGCCTTGGTGACAGTCTCAGAGAAGTCAACCTGGTTTAAAAGGCAAGATCTGCCCTTGATGAATCTGAACTGGGTGGGCTCAAGTGCTCAGAGATTGCCTATGTCCTTGTTTATGAGATCCATAATAATATGCTCCATGGCTTTACAGATCAGACTTGTCAAACTAATGGGATGATAGTTTCCAGGGTCAGTAGTGGCATCACCTTTGTGCAAGGGGATGACAATGGTGGTTCTCCACTCTGCTGGAATGAAGCCAGTACTTAGGCTGTGATTGAATAGGCTGCTCAATGATGAAGCCAGTTCTTGCTGGAGATGGTGCAGAATACATCCTGGGATACTATCGGGTCCCATGGAAGCTGTGTTTTTTGCCTTGGAAAGGGCCTGTAACACTTGATCTATGGAGATGTGAGGTGTGGGACATGTATCAGGGATGTCAAAAGGGCCTTTAGGTGGGACAGGGGGGTGAAGTTTGTGTTGAACCTATCTGCTAGCAGGTTGGCTAAGTCAACAGGATCAGTGTATGTGATACTGTTAAGGACTAATTTGGAACAAACCTGGCCTTTGCCACTGAGGTTCCTGATGTAACTGAAAAAGACTCTATGTGGTTCACCACATATGTAAAGGGACCTTATCCAGACAAAAGGTGGAGATTACCGCTGAATAGTCCTCAGTCAGTACAACAATATATTAGCAACAAGGCTGGTCTGCTATGCACCTATGCAGGACATCTGCAGAAACTGTAAAGGCTGTGTTAACATCCACAAAGGTCAGCCATGGCCCTTAACACCTGTTCCATGCAGACAGCCTGTAATCAGTATTGCCTCACTGGTTACCAGTCAGGTTTTCCACAGGTGTCTGTGGCATGCCAATATGGCAATGTTGTGCTCAGCCATTCAACAGCTGCCCTATGTATAAGAGTATAACTCCATGCACATTACCAGCATCAGAAGCCTGACTTACATATGAAATCACAGAAACACATCCTGGAGAGTCAGGTTTGGCTACCAGAGGCTACCCTGTGTCAGGACTACACTCCCCAAACATGTCAAACACAGTACCATGCATGCCCTCATCAACTGCATCAAGGTTGAGTGGATGGGAAAAAAATACATCTGTCCCTGGGGTTCAACCTGTGTCCAGCAATGGGTGGGGAAACAGGTGCTGACTGATGATTCTGTTGGGGATAAAGTAATGGCTAGGCTTGTGAGGGACCTAGGGCCAGTACTCTAGTAACCTCCTCTGTATCTGTGAACCTGTGGTCCTACAGAACTCCCAGGTAACATGTATGAAGGCTAGCTGGCTGTGTCAAGGGGTATGCATTGTCTGTCCCCATTGTCCCTCACACATTGTTGCATGCATATGCACTTAGGTAAACATGCACATATACAGCTGTACCTTGGCGATGAAAAGGTCACTGTGTTTCCACTCCATCATACTCAGTTTCAGTAATGTTAGCAGCTGCCCAGGCTATACACACACAGACATCTGGAACAGAAACAGAATAAGGTATGTGAGACTAGTCAGTCAGCAGTACTAATAGCAATAATGTATCATGGTAGAGAGGTACATACACTTCAATGTGTACCCATGACAATTGCCAGCAGACAGCACCTTACACACCATAACATTACTACACTACACACTGGCATTACCTGTACTATATTCACCCTGTGTATCAGACACATATTAGCATGTCCCTGCATCAGTGGTATGGATAACAGGGATGTGGCACAGGTATCATCACATGCACAGGGTGTGGTGTTGCCAAAGGCCTAGGCTGGGACATACAGTTGACATTGTGTGTGTGTGTGTGTGTGTGTGTGTGTGTGTGTGTGTGTGTGTGTGTGTGTGTGTGTGTGTGTGTGTGTGTGTGCGCATGTGTCTGAAGAGGTAGTGTTCAACTGTGCCATGGAGAGGACCTGTGTGTGTCTGGTGGTGACCTGCATGTGATAGTGATGTGTGAGTGTGTGTATGCACACAGTCAAGCCATGTGCTAGCCCTACACACAGGTATGTTGAACAGCCATGGACCATACATGGCAGGATGTACAGTTCACTGTCTCCGGCCATGGACAGAGGAACTGGTTCTGCCAGGAGTGTCACTGGCAACACCAAGCCCAAGGCCAGATGCTGTACTACTCGCTGATGGTGACTGGTATCTGCTGGATCTGGTCCCTCACAGGACTGGCCAGGACCATGTGCCCATGGCCTGCTACGTTGTGGTGTGAACGGCAATCTCCCTTCAGTAGTTCTGGTGGTACTGCCACTATGGGAGTGTGAATGTGCATGGCCACGTGGCCTCTCAGCTGATGTTGTTGCTGACATACATCCACGTGTCTGACGCCCTACTATCACCACATGCTCAAGCACAGAGTTTGCACATTTGAGCACTTACAATGTCTCATCCCACTGTCTATCCATAACATTGGCAAAATGACATACAGCATTATCAATGCCACGGAGGTCATCATGCATGGCAGGAAGTGTTGCATCCATGACCTTGAGCATCCATCTGGTGTACTGCTCAGAACATGCCTGTGCCTCCATGATGGATTGAAACATGCATTGGCTGACACCTGCTGTGACACCTCTGACAGGGGCTGCATGGCCAGCAGTTCTCCTTTGAGCACCCCTGTCAATCTGCTTGTGTAGGACCTCACCAGCTCTCTGGCTATTAACAGTCACAGATGCCATAGTCACCACACTATCCTGTTCAATGCCACCACCCTGTGACTTTCCAATATCTGTGGGTGCTGGGGACTGGGTATGTGTGGGCATACTGACTGTGTGTGGGGACATTGTAGCTTGAAGTGGGATGTCAACCAATGGTACAGATGTAGTCCCCAACAACTCCACCTGTGCCTCACTATGACAACCATCATCATCATCAGAGTCCAATGAGACACTGACATCAGGTTGTGAGGGGAAGAGACCCCAACCCACATGTTCATCTGTGAGGGGAAGACAACAAATGTAAATTATTACCTGCACTATGTTTGCTGATCCACACACACACACACACACACACACACACACACACACACACACACACACACACACACACACACACACATACACACAGGTGAGGTGGCAGAAAGCCATTATACAAACCACATTTTTTGAATGATGACATGCACTGCACACAATCAGACCACGACAGACACACTGTGCACAGGCCCTCAACAACATGCAGTGCAGCTACATCCAATTAATGCTGATACTACTATACACCTGTGAGATACGTGAGGAGTGGGAGTATGTGATGCACCTTCACCTAACACACCCGTGTACACAATACTAATGTACCCCTGTACGGAACACTGGCTACATCTATACAAACGTACATGCCAATATGTTAGAGCACCTGTGAATAGGTTCCTGTGATGACCAGGGTAATGCACAAGTGAACATGCACATATTGCAATATGGCTAAGCGTAGCAGTTGTGTGCATGGAAAACTGGCTGCCCTTAACATGCCTAGGGTGTTGGCAAATCACAACAAGACAGTTCCACACCCACCAGCTTCAGGTAGCTGTTATCCAGTCACACCAGAGGGACCTATGTAGTTGTGGGGGAGAGGTGTTGTCAGCACATACACATGTAGCATTGGTACAGGATAATATGTGCATTTCTGAACATGTACACTATAAGCTGTGATTCTACCCAATTTGCTGACATTAACAATAGGTGTGCACTTGTGTGATTTACAAAACCCCATCCGCAAATGCAGTTTGACCTGGCATATGCATCCAGATATGCAAAGGCTGCCACTATGAATGCTACAGTATTGAATCGATGTCTACTGGGGCCTTACCTGGATGCTCCTTGGTTGTTGACTTTGTGCCACCTACCTCCACTACATATGCTGAGATTGTTTCCTGGGATGTGGTGGCTGCACCAAGGTTTGCAGGGAACTCCTCCATGGCTGTGAGTGGTGCCTGTATAGGAGGCCCTCCACCTGTGCCAGCATGGTCCCTGGCCACAGCTGCAGCCCTTTGTCGTGCATTGTGGATGAGGTCGGTGGCACAGTGTTGGACCTGTTCATAGATACGGTTGCGTTGGCCCACACTGTTGACAGTTGTACTTGTTCTGCCCACAGGGCAGTGCATTCCTATAGGTTTTGCCGGCTTCACCCCAAAAGTACACTGTGATGAAGTCTGAGTGCATCAATGATTTCCACAGTCTCAGCTTCTGAGAAGACTGGTTGCCTTCTGCGGTACATCCCACCTGAAAGACATGAACAGGGGAACACATCACAGGACCACAAGCATTTGCCACAATTATGTACAGATTCTGCACATCCACTTTTGCTAGCAGTATCCACCGCTAAAACCCACATCATACCCCTGCCATCTATCAGCACAGTATGTGTTTGGTTATTGTCAACATACTGGCATTACAGCATGCATTGCCCTCCTGATCCTGATGTTTCATGTTCCCCCAGTGAGGACCATTAATGTGCATAATCCTCCATTCATCCTTCACATCAGACAGCACATGCAGCAGTGGGGGACATCACAGAAGTTCTCCACTAGAGAATACCAGGCCATCAAACATCTACCGTTCACCTACAGGCTATAAGGCCAATCCTCTACCTGGTGTCATACATACTCCTAAGGAGTGACCTCAGTCAGGCATGCGAGGCAATCACAGACTCCACATTGCTGGGACTGCTGCATGAATGTAGGTCATGCTCTGCTCTGTTAAAACACACAGACACACACACACACACACACACACACACACACACACACACACACACACACACACACACACACACACACACAAAACCTACACCTGGTGAGTGACCTGGACTGTGTGTCCCACAGCAGGGTAGCTACCTACACCTTTGCAGGCGTAATCTGGTCAACTGGATGGTTAACAGCACATGCACCCTTGGAATATCACCTGTGTCTCTGTTGGACAAGGACATCAGCTGCTGCCTTGCATACACATGGGCTAACATGTGGCCTAGGAATATGGATGCTCAAGGCCCATAGCCTAGTAACCTTGTATGGTACCAGGAATAGCATAAATGGCCTGACTGCTGTGACAGACTGTGTTATGTGCCCACACACATCACTGCCATTGACTGCTGGGTGTCCCCTATGGGCAGTGTTACAGTACCATGTCATCCAGCCTACATCCCGCAAATAGGTGAGTGTTACTACAGGTGCACGTGGACATTCCTGGAACATCTGAACTACACAATAACTAAGACCAGTGCATATGTGTTGTAGGGTGACCTCCTCATAGGTGTCTGACATCTGCAGTACCCAGATATTTCTAGAATGTGTACATGTGCCTGATAGATGTAGACCCCCCCCCGCCAGACAAATGTGTATTTCCAGACACCAGTTAGACAATACGTGATGATTGCTCACATAATTTGGGGAATGTGTCTGTAACATGCCATACCCCTGGGGACACAGTAATAGTACCTGAATATCTGGTACTGTATCCATTCCCTTACACTGTATGCTCAGTATGTATGCACTGCTGCTGAGCCAGAGCCAGCATCCACCCACTAGTAGTACCTATAACCTGCTGTCCTGCTGCAGGGGCTCACCAGTTATGCTAGCCTTAAGTGTCAGGCAAACAGATACAGGTGTGGAGTACACACTCACATAGCCTGAGTATGTCAGGAATGTTCAGGGAGACCTGGATAATCTGTGAAATAATCCTGTATGACATTGGCAGACTGAGGGGGGCTCAATGATGGTTCATGATGTGATATGCCAGCTGTATCCACCAGTACATACTGTCAGTATGATGCCCCTGCACTGGCCCAGTAATCATGGAACCTCAGTCATCACCACTACCACCAGTGAGGGACGTACACAATGCGAGGATGACAAGTACATGCACAGTAAAGTACAATTACCCTTCCAAGCACACAGAGATCACAGTTAGTCTAGGGCTGGTTTCTCCCTCTCTCTCTAGCTCCCCAGTAACACTCTCCACTGGCACAATTATACGGTTAACATCTCAGCAGAGGTGTTAAGCCAAAACATCCATCACCCTCTCTGTCCAACCAGTGCTTCAGGTCCCTGCTCAAGTAGCTGGCACACACACTTTGAGATTTGATTTATGAATCACACACACACACGACTGGTAGAGGTTTACTGGCTATGACCCCCTTCTGCCCAGACTTTAAGGTAGTTCTGACTGCCACAATCAATCTCTTTACCAGCTACTGTAAGGCCCTTATCAAAGGGTGACAAATCCTACTATGTGATGTGCCTATTAGCAAAATGGTAAGTGTGACCAAGACGTGGGCTATACAGTGTCACCAAATACATATGCAAGAACTATAATAGATTACTTAGTTCTATACAGACCAGACACAATTACAAGGTTTAACTATATTTAATAATAAATAATAAAGGAACAAGACAATAATCAATACAGTAACTACAGAGTTCAGGCTCACAGGGAATAATTTAAGACAACATTGCAGGACAGTCTGAAATAAATACAGCAAACATCTAAAGTAATAGGTTCATAGGATGATACTAGGCTATTGGCCTGGAGGCCTTTATAACCCTAGCCAAGATTTTCACCCATGTTCCTTCAAAGCCAGCACCTGTTTCCCCTGTCCAGCAGAGAAACAGATGGGATCCCAGGGGTGTATTTTCTGTTTCCCATGCAGTTGTCCAGGTTCCTCAAAGAGGGCTAGAGAAATATTCTGCTTGACATGGAGAGGGAGTCTATTCCACAGATGGTTGAGTCTTTGGGACACAAAGATATCCCACCAAGTACTATTCATGTCACAGACCAGGTTAAGGCCTTGCATGTGGGTTGCACAAGTGGGGTTTGTCTTACAGATATTCAGCAACTCCATCAAGGCTGGGTCAGAAATGACCTTGTATGCCAGACACAGGTCACCTATGATCAGTCTGTATGAGACTGAGTAGAGGGACAGGGCTTTTAGCCTATCTGTATAGGATAGGTGTTTGTGACCCTGGGTTTTCCTGGTCAGGAACCTCTTGTGGTCTCTGGAACTGATGCATGTGCTTGGCAAGGTATATGCCAAAGGAGGCATTGTACTCAATAATAGGTCTGTTAAGGGAGGAGTACAGGGATGTTATGACCTCCTTGTTCCTGGATGATATATGCTTATTCATGAGGTGGGGCATGTAGAAAGCCTTCCGTACAATGGAGGCAACTCGGTGGTCAAAAGTCAGGTTGCAATCAACCTGGGTGCCCAAGTCCCTCACAACTGATTGCTTGCTTAATACATTGTTATTACTGTCATAATTAGTGTGATTGACATTTTCCCCAAAGGGGATGATGATGCATTTCTTGGCATTCAGTTTGAGGCAATGCTTTTGGCACCAGTCATTAGTTTGGGTAAGAGCCTCTTGGAGAATGCTCACATCACTAAGGCAAATTAAGACAGTGCCCAACTTGCAGTCATCTGCAAACTTGGTCAGCCACAGACCACTGGTTTTGGCTTGCACCTCAGAAAGGTATATCCCAAACAGCAGAGGCCCCAAGACTGGTCCTTGGGGTACAATGCTCATTATGGGTCTACTACTAGAGGTAGCTTCTCCTACTTTGACTGAGTGGGTTCCATCAGTGAGCCAGTTAGCTACCCATCTGGTAACATATGGGTTGATGCCTAGCTGGGAAGGTTTATGTATTATGGTCGAGTGGGGAATAAGGTAGGCAGTGTGCACCATCTTCCCCTCGTCCATGGCTATGGTGACTGTTTCGAAGAAGTCAACCAAGTTTAATATGCCCAATCTCCACTTGACAATACCAAACTGTGTGGGGTCACCCTGTTTATAAGGTCCATGATACTACATTCCATGGCCTTGCAGATCAGGCTAGTTAGGCTGATGGGGCTATAACTGCCTGGATCAGTGGATGCTCCACCTTTGTGTAGAAGGATGACAGTGGCTTTCCTCCATTCAGCTGAGATGAAGCTGGTGCTCAGGCTTTGGTTGAATAGGGGCCTAATGGAGCTGATAGCTTATGCCTGAGTTCATGTAAAATACAGCCAGATATGTTATCAGGTCCCATGGAGACTTTATTTTCTGCCTTTGAGAGGGCATTAAGGACCTGCTCTATTATGATGAGGGGAGGGGGGCAGGTGCTGGGGATGTCCTGGTTTAATGACTGGGGGGACAGGGTGGTGAGGTTTTCACTGAACCTGTCTGCCAGCAGGCTGGCTATATCTATGGTGTATGTGTATATGGTGTTATTGCCCACCAGTTAAGAACAGATTTGGGTGCTGCCTCTGGGATTGTGGACATATGTGAAGAAGGCCTTATGATTGTCCTTGGTGGATGTAGCCAATTTGGAATCAAAGTTAGACTTAGATTAATTCACCAGTGACCTTATTTGATTGTTCAGACAAAATAGAGATTGCTTCCAACTTGGCACCTGCTCCTTCTTGGCCCTGGACAGCAAATATTTCCTTCTATTATAGAGTTTGTTTATTGCTGCTGTCCACCAGACAGGTTTAGTCTTCCTTGAGGGGGGATAATTTGGTCCTGCCAGATATTGCTGAGTCCATAGAGCTATGTAGGTGCTCATATAGTTTTTTGGTGTAGGCTTGGACATTACTGCTAGTTCCAACTGAAGGAGCAGTGGCTGTGAAGCTGCTTATACCTGCTCTGAGGAGATTGTAGTCAGCTTTGGAAAAGTGTTTTCATTTGACTCTGATGGGGTGGGGGGGGCAGGGGAGATGGTAACTTTAAAAGTGATCGCTTTATGGTCAGATCTTACCAAGGAGGATGACACTGTAGGAGTGCTACAGTGGCTACTCATGTTACTTAGGACCAGGTACAGGATATTTCCACCTGTCATAGGAGTATTGGCCAGCTGATCCAATGCATTGGCATTGACAAAGCCAAGGAATCTCTGTGCATTCATGCTTGGGTAAAATAGGTCTTGCACTCTATGGTTGGGTAGTAAAAGTCACCCAGGATCAGGGTAGAGGGTTGAATCTTGATGGATTCAAGTAAGTCCAGACAGGTGGAGTGGGTGTCTTGAGTCATGGTTGGAGGTCTGTAGCTAGCTATGATTTGAATTGGTGTTTTGTCAACAGTTAACTGCACTTGGAGTGTCTCCTGTGCATCATACCGTTTGACCAACCTGGAGGTGTGTATGTCTATGATATGATTTGGGGTCTGAAAGTATGGTAGGATGAGTAACCTGGCAAGGTTAGAGTGCTCTCCACAGATTTGAACCAGGTTTCAGTGACTGCAGAAATGCCAGAATCCTCCAGGGCAAGGAATGCTTGCAATGACTGCAGTTTCATGCTAAGACAACTAGCATTTAGCATCATGACCTTTAAATTTCATTTATAATAAGCTTTCATACTGGCAATTTTGTGCTCGTGATTTTTCCTAAAAAGCCACTATGGGGGAGGCAACAGCTTTTGCCAGAAGCCTAAAGCCCAGGGGAGACAGATGAACACCCTTTCTTGCAAAGCATTGTGGTCTGTCAATCATGTACTGGCTTGTGACTAAAACAGCAAGGACTCCAGGTTCTTAATCTGATTGCATCTCTCACCTATTGTGTTCCTAGGTGGTAATAGTAGAGGGTTTTCTGTGTACATAAAGCAGTTGCTACAGTGTCTCAGGATGCCCTTATCAACCAGACCAGCAGGAGAAAGCACAGAAAATTGCCCATCCATGGTTATCATAATCTGTGGAAGAGAGATCAGGGATAGTAGAGTGGGTGCTATCTGAGGTTAGTACTTATAGGCGTGATTATGGCTGGATAAAATCAATAAAGTAGCTGCAGGCGAGGGCCTCACTCACACAGGAGTGCTGGTAAGGGAAAAAATGCAACCGAGATCCCTAGTAAAAGGGTTAAAACAGCACACAAGCACAAACCCACGCACATGCTGGGTTTAACTCATTATATCTGAGTGACACCTCCAGCTGCACCTGCAATTAACTCATAATGACACCTCTAGGTGTCAAATATTGTTTATTCATATTTGCATCAATAATTCCAAAATCATGCTATGTACAAGGTTTTAAGAAATTTCATCTTAAAGCTTACATAATGGCAAACTCAACTGCATTCATATCTGACCTCTATCTAGTGCAGGTGAATAGATATTGTTGTTTTTATGGAATTAATTTTTATAGATATAATTTTCACATTTTTTAAATATCTCAACAAACAAGTAACACAGACATAACTCCTTAGTCTCATATGAAAGCTTTCATCTAGATGAATAAAATGCTTTTGCCAGTATATGTGTAACTTGAGTGGTTGCTGAGATATTACAAGTCGTTTACAAAATATTACAAATGTAATAGTAACTGTTTAATATAATATATACAATTTGGTTTAAGACCCAGAACCCAGAGAATACTACCACTATAAAAATAGTTTATGCTCAACAGTTTGCCATTTACACTTCTTTCATAACCCCTATAGTTCCACAGATATGAACATTTCTTTGAAATGTGAAGACATAATTTGATTTTGTCAAAAGGCTTGGACTCCACCCATTGGAAGCTACAGTGCAAACTTCCTGAGTTCCATTGGAGTAAATGAGTTAAATACCAAAAAAACAAAGATAAAATAGGAACACTGAAACTGACCAATCAACCCTTGTCCCTGAGCTCTTACCTCAACACCCTATGCCAGACCAGTTCCTACCAGTTTACTTACTCCTAGTATGTGCAGGCAGGCCCTGGCCAACACAAGATGGCATAGCAGGAAACACAATAATCACACAAACAGATGTGAATGCAGCAAAACCTGTAATCAACTATGCTAAAGATATTTAAAGTCTATTTAGGTAAACTTAACACAGGTGAACAGATACACACTTAAATATAACAGCAGCAAACAAGAGCAAATGGATTTAAACAAATTAACCAATTAACCAATACTAAAGCTCAAAACTGAGCCCTGTTCCAGCAGCCTTCATTCACACAACTTCTAACTGCACACTCCTGCCACTTGGGTGCATGGGGAACCCTCTCTAAACAGATGGCCTGGGTTAGTGCTCAAGTTATATAAACAAAACTAGATTCAGCAGGACAGGATCTAGTCTATGCTACAGCAAACAAGGTATACCAATTTCAGAAATAAACAGTTCAAATAAGCAGTCACAATAAGCCTTTAACCATCAATTGTCAGCTCAGAAGTGCATAATCTACCTTCTCCTCCCACAACAGTGCAGATCACAAACCTTCTTAATGTAAAATAACTTCCCTGAAGCCCAAGTGCTTAAACCAGAACTAAGACAATATTAGAATAAAAGACACTAAGCCTTCAACCAGCAACTCCCATCTTAAAAGGATGTAAGCTACCTCTACTGCCACAAGAGTGCAGACCACAAACCTTCTTAATGTAAAACAAGTGACCCAAAGCCCATGTTCTTAAACCAAAAGGCTTAGAATAGCAGTTACAATTATATCAGGCTACTAACAAGCAGTAATAAATGTATCAGATTAAGTGCAATTGAGTCATTTTAAGAACATGCAGCAAAAGCAAATTAAAGAAATAATGTAGAAAGAAACACAGGTACAGTATTTTTTTAAGGTTAAGTGAGAAGGGATGAAACATGATAATTTCAGGTTGAGAAACTAAGGGGGGTTGGGAGGGGTTGGGCCCTCCCAAATGATCTATGTCTACTCAGTAGGATAAGCTGATGAGATAGGACTGGGAGAAGTGTCCAAAATGAGATTTATAGTAGAGGCGGGCAACT